>NW_023659589.1:0-21015 GCF_015228065.2 Penaeus monodon
AAATCGTTGTTATAAGCATAGTTATTAAACATTTGCTGTTGCAGAAATTTTGTTCCTACAAAAGATGATTTAGTTATATTGGATAACTTGATATTGTTTTATTATTCCTAAAGTAGAATCATTTAATATTTTTTCAGGATTTTTTTCCTTTGGTGCTGTGGACGAGCAGTAGAGAGCAATATCATCTTCAGGAGTCCTCTGCATTGATGAAAGGAAAACATAGAAATACAAGAAAATTAATCTGCGAAAGAGAAGGACCAAGGAGTGAAAACAAGTGAAGAAGGATGACAGGTTGGATTACACTCACTTGGAGAATTCATATTTGTAGAAGAGTGTTTATAAACTTGTGAAGGTATAATGCTTTCTAATCCAATATATCAGGAAATCTCTTAAAACACATTAATTGTTTGATATTACCCTTTTCTCAGTTACCTCTAAGGCTGAAATTAGATCATAAGTAACCTCTGTGATTATTATTATTAATTCTATAGTGTGGGTTCCAAATGTACAACTTAGAAAATCTTTTGGCGACAAATGTAGTTCCCCCTCTGGACAAAGTCCGAGTGGTTCCCAGAATTAAGCGAAATAGTGCCTTTGCTAAAGAGAAAAGGGGTGGGCGCAATATATAAGGATAAGTAGAAATTACTTGCGCAAGAGTCAAAGGAAGAAAGAAAGCAGGAAAGAGAAAGAAAGAGAGAGAGAGAAAAAGAAAATGAGAAGAAAATAAACTAAGAATTGGCTACACACTCTTGAATTGTTTTAAACCTTTAGAGATAGATGGATGGCAATGATGACTACGATAATGATGATACTGAAGATATTAGTAATAGTAATCTTTTACATCCATAATAGAAATGATAATGATACTACTACTAATAATGACAATGGAAATGATAGTAATGATAAAATTACAATAATGATGATAGTACCGTTATTGTTACTGCTACCACTACTACGAGTGACAATATGAAAACAGTAATAATAATAACGTTCATGCTGATAAGAACCTAATGAGGTACTAATAACAAAGCAATGATAATACTACTGATAACAATAAAAATAACAATGAATAAAAAAGAAACGGGGAAGAGAGGTACCTTTAAAATGATCATCTCAAAAAATAAATGGTTGTTCTTCTATTATTTATTTTTCGTTTGAAATGTTGTTGCTGAAAATATTAGCTCTCTGATTTGTTTAAAAGATTGATTATATACATATACATACATACATACATATATATATATATTATATATATATATATATATATTATATATATATATATATATATATATATATATAATTGAATAAGAAGAAACAATCGAAACATTACATGCATTACAGGTTGTTCAAACAGCCAAATTTACATGGCTATTGCACCATTTTTGCAAAGAGAAGGCACAAATAAAAGAAAAAAGGAAATAAACTAAAAGAAAAACGAAAGAGATTAAGAAGTAAAAGTATATAAGAAAGACTACATACAGAAAAAAACATAGAAGAAATAATATAAAATAAAACACCCATATAATATACAACATACAACCCCCCACCCGCAACATCTACTCTCTCTCTCTCTCCCCTCTCCCTAAAAAGGAAAAAGGCCGAAACGAATGCACAAGCTAGGGTTTTTCAGCTCGTCCGAAAGATTTCCCAAAATTGCCAATTAGCAAGTCAATATTTCGTCCTTTTGATTCTTCTCACATTTGAAAAAAAAAAAAATCGTCCTTGGATTTTCTTCTTTGGGGAAATTTTCCTCGAGTGTGTACATATGAAGCCAACCTTGCACAGACTATTTGTTTTTACTTTTGCATACATACATGATTGTGTACATATAAATAGGGAGGGGAACAGATCTTCGTACGGAAACACTTTTTTATACTTATATATACGCAAATGCAAATACAAGCACATACACCATGCTGATATAAACCCTGGATATGTATATATATAAAATATATATATATAATATATATAATATATAATATAAAATATAATATATTATATATATATATTATAATATATATACATATATAATATATATTATATAATATATATAATATATATATAATATATATTTTAACTATATATATAATATATATATATGGTTTTGTTTTGTTTATAATTATATATTATTTAAATATAATATTAATTATTATTTTATTAATATTGTGTGTGTGTTGTGTGGGGTGTGTGTGTGTGGTGTGTGTGTGTTGTTGTATATTATATATATAATATTTATTTAATTTATATTATATATATATAATTATATGTTTTTATTTATTTATAATAATTATATATTTATATATATTATAAAATTATATTATATATATTTATATTTTTTTATTTTTTTTTTTTTTTTTTTTTTTAAAAAATTTATATATATATATTATGTATATATTATATATATATAAATAAAAGTTTACATATTCACACAACAATCACATCTGAAGGTTATATTGGCAGTGCCCCCCTTCCTGATTGGATGCCCTTTTCCCAAAAACCCCGGTTTGCCCCGGGGGTGATTCCCCACGACCTTTCCTTTTCTTCTCAAGGGGATATGTCGTTTTTAGGAGGGAATCGAGGGAAGTTCCTTCCCAAAAGGGAAAACGCGCCGGCGGTGATCGAAAACCGAAACTGGATTGCTAAAGTGACAATCTTGGGGCCGATGCTCAACCCCTCGGCCACCACGGGCCCTATATATAATATAAATTATATATATAAAATATATATATAAATTTTTAAAAATAAAATATAAATATATAATATATTTTATAAAAAAAAAAAAAAAAAAAATATATTTTTATCCCAAACCCCCCCAAACCCCGAATCGGCCTTCCCCGACACCCCATTAAAAAAAATCTTTAAAAAGGAGATTAGGTTCCCCCACGCGTGGCTTCGTTAAATTTGAGGGTTTTTTTATGAACATTAATTTCTTTCCGTCATTTAAGTTCACTTTTCTTAGACGGAATGAAAAACCCTACAAATCCCCGGGCGAATGGGATGGGCCCTGGTGATGGGGCGTTGCGTTGTCTTTTTTGCGTTTTGCACTGGTTTTTTTTTCTCGGGTTTGGGATGTCTCTCTGTTGTACTTTCTCTTCCCTCACTCATTCTTCTCTCTCTCTCTTCTTCTCTCCTCTTCATTCGTGAGGAGTGAAAAAAAATATAAATTTTAGTTTTGCTGGGCTTTTTGGTTTTTGTGTGGGTGTGTGTGTGTGTGTGTGTGTGTGTTTGTGTGTTTTTTGTGTGGGAAAAGAAACCCACCACAACAGAAAAAGAATAAAAAAATACTTTTCGGGTACACCAGATGATCCTCATCAGACATGGTAAAAAAAAATTACAGCTGTCCTTGTATTAATTACCACGTCTGTCTGTCTGTCTGTTCGTATGTATGCAATTGAGCATCATGCATATTATCTCACAGTTTCTCATTCAGCGAAACTCTCTTTCTTCTCGCAGAATTTGTACTTCCCACTGCTCATCCCTCCCCCTCCCCCCCTCTCTCTTCCTCTGCCAAACATTCGATTTGCGCTGGGAATATGTTCATGTCTGTAGATCTTGTCAAATAATTCTTTCCGTGTGTTTACAGTTAGCAAGAGTTAGAACATAAATGGCTGGAGATTTTTTTCTCACTCTCTTTTTTTTCTTCTTTCTTTTTTGTTTTGAAGGGGGAGGAGTGGTGGGGAGGGAAGGGGCAGGCATAGGTGATAGTGGGGGAAGGGGAAGAGAGGCAGAGTTTGCAAGAGTGTCTGACGTGTTTCGTTTTATTTTTGAGTTGATATTTTATTCTCTCTTTCTTTTTTCTCTCTCATTCTCTCTATTTCTATACCTTCCTCAGTCTCTCTCTCTCTCTCTCCCTCCCCTCCCCCTCTCTCTCTGTCTTTCTTGTTCTCTCTGTGTTTTATTTTTCTCTGATATTCTTTTCGTTTTTACCCCCTTTTTTTTTCTGTAGGATAGAGCAACAAAAATTTTTTTTTTTGTTTTACTCATCCTCCCTTTTTCTATCCCTGTTTCTTCCATCCTTTATTTCAATGATCGTATGTGTTTTGTAAACCCAAAAATACACTACTTTTTTTGTGTGTGGGGATGTGGGTTTTTGGGGTGTGTGTGTTTTGGGTGTGCTTTGGGGATGTGTGTGTGTGTATGTGTGTGTGGGTTTTGAAAGTGTTGTTGCGGATGTGGTGGGGGTGTGTGTTTGTTGCTTGTTTAGTTGTGTTGTTATTGTGTTTGGTGTGGAAGGTGTGTGTGGTGGGTTGTGGGTTGTTGTGTTGTGTGTGTGTGTGGTGTGTGTGTGTGTGTGTGTGTGTGTGGGGGTTTTGGGATGTGAATGTGTTTTTGTTTTTTGTGTTGTGTGTGTGTGGGGTGGGTGTGCGTGTGTGTGCGTGTGTTATGGTTTGTGTGTGTGTGGGTTGTGTGGTTGTGTGTTTGTGTGGGTTTGTGTGTGTGCGTGTGTGTGGGCAGGCTGTGTGTGCGTGTGTGTGTATAAAAAAAAATCTTTTAAACAAGAGCGAAAAAAAAAGTAATAAAAGGGAAAAAACGTGAAAGTTAAAAAAGATTCGGGGAAAAAAGAGGGAAAAGGAGGGGGAAGAGAACGAGTGAGGAAGTAAAAGAGGAGGAAAGGAAAATGGTAAAAAAAAGCAGAGCAGAAGAAAGAATAAAAAAGTGTTAGGGGAGAAGAGGGAAAAAGACGAGTGGGGGTGGGGAGGAAAAAAAAGAAAGCAGAGGGAAAGGGGAAAAGAGGCGAGGAAATATAAAGAGGCAAAGAAAGGAAGACGAAAAAACAAAGAAAGAAGACAAAATCAGAGGAAAAAGGGAAAAAAAAGGCGACAAGAGGAAAAGAAAAGGGGAGGCGAAGAGAAGAAGAACAGGCCAAAAAGGGGGAGGAGGAAGAAAAGGCAGGGGGAAAGGGGGGAGAAACAGAAGAGCAGAAAGGGGGAAGAAAAGAGGCAGAGGGGAGGAGGAAGAAAGGCAGGGGGGGAGGAGGGCAAGCAGAAAGGCAGAAGAGGGGGAGGAAAAAGAGGGGAGGAGGGGGAGGAAAAAAGGCAGAGGAGGAGGGGAAAAAAAGGGGAGAAAAGGAGGAGGAGGAAGAGGGCAGAAGGAGGGGAAGAAGAGGCAGAGGGGAGGGGAAGAAAAGGGAGGGAAAAAAGGAAACGAAACAAAGAGGGAAAAGGGGAGGGGAAGAAGAGGCGGGAGAGGGGGAAGAAGAGGCAAGAGGGGAGGAAAGAGGCAAGGAGGAGGGGAGAAGAGGCAAAAAGGGGGAGGAAAAAAAGGCAGAGGGGAGGGGGAAGAAGAGGGAGGGAGGGGAAAAAAGAAAAGGCGAAGAGGGGAGAAGAAAGGCAGAGGAGGGAGGAAAAGGGCAGAGGAGGAGGAGAGAAGGGCAGAGGGGGGAGGAGGAAAAGAGGCAGGGGAAAGAGGACAAGCGAAAAGGGAGAAGAGGGGGGGGAAGAAGAGGCAGAGGAGGAGGGAAGAAAGGCGGGGAAGGAGGGCGAAGCAAAGAGGAGAAGAGGAGGGGGAAAAAGAGGCAGAGGAGGAGGAGGAAGAGAGGGAGGGGAAAAAGGGAGAAAGAAGAGGGAAAGGGGAGGAAAGAAAAGGCAGGGGGAGGAGGAGAAGGGCAGGGAAGAGGGGGACAAAACGAAGAGGCAGAAGGGAGGGGGAAGAAAAGGGAAGGGGGGGAGGGGGGAGAAGGGCAGAGGGGGAGGGGGAAGAAAAGGGGAGGGGAGAGGGGCGAAGCAGAAGAGGCAGAAAAGGAGGAGGGAAAAAGAGGTGAGGAGGGGGAGGAAAAAAGAGGCAGAAGAGGAGGAGAAAAAGGCAAGGAGGAGGAGGAAGAAAGGCAAGGGGGGGAAGAAGAGGCAGAGGAGGGGGAGGAAAAGAGGCGGGAAAGGAGGAGGGAAAAGGGAGAAGAGGGGGAGGAAGAAAGGCAGAGGGGAGGGGAAAAAGAAGAGGGGGAGGAGGAAGAAAAGGGAAGGGGGGAGGAAAGAAGAGGAGGGGGAAAGGAGGAGAAGAGAAGAGAGAAGAGGGGGAAGAAGAGGCGAGGAGGAGGAGGAAGAAGAGGAGAGGAGGAGGAGGAAAAAGAGGGGAGGGGGAAAAGGAGGGAAGCAGAAGAGGCAAAAGGGGGGAGGAGGAAAAAAGCGAGGGGGGAGGAAGAAGGGCGAGGGGAGGGGGAAGAAGAGGCAGGGGAAGGGAGGGCGAAACAGAAAAAGCAGAAGAGGAAAGGAAAAAGCAGAGGAGGAGGAGGAAAAGAGGCAGGGGAGAGAGGGCGAAGCGAAGGGAGAGGAGGAGGGGGAAGAAAGGAGAGGGGGGAAAGAAAGGGGGAGGAGGAGGGGGAAAAAAGGGCAGAGGAGGGGGAGGAAAAAGAGGGGGGGAAAAGGGGGGGACGAAGAAAAAGAAGGAGGAGGGGGGAAGAAAAAAGAGGGGGAGGAAAAAGGGCAAAGAGGAGGGGGAAAAAGGCAAAGGGGAGGAGGGAAAAAAGGCAAGGGGAGGGAAAAAGAGGAGAGGAAGGGGGGGGGCGAGATGGCGCGTTCCTCTTCCCCCTTAAAGATCTACGAGGGAAATTGGCAATAATTTTTTTTCCGTGATTTATCGGAACAAAATAGAAGTTAAAGCCTTAAAAATTATTAGAAGAGTGTCCCTCCCCGGGAAAAATTTTCCCCCTTTTCTCTTTTTTTACTTTTCTCTTTTCCTTTTTCGTTCCCGGGATCTTTTTTAAAACGTCATCTGTCAAAGACCACCACACACACACCCCCCAACACACACACACAAAACACACACACCAAAAAACCACACACACACCAAAAACACACCACCACACCAACACACACACAAAAACACACCACACACACACACACAATATAAATTTTATATAATATATAATTATAATTATATATATATATTATATTGTGTGTGTGGGGTGTGTTGGTTTTGTTTGTGGGGTAGTGTGTGTGGTGTGTGGTTATTTTGTGTTGTTTTGTTTTATGCTTAAAATATATATATATATATTATTATATATATATATATTTAAAATATATATATATAAAATATATATATTTTTTAATAAAATTATATTAATACCACCCAAAAACCACACCACACACACACCACACACACCCCCACACACACCCAAAAACAAACACACCACACACCCCCACACACATTAATTAATATTATATATATATATATATATATATTATTAATTTAATTTATATTATATTTTTAAATATATTTGTGGTGTGTGTGTGTGTGTGTGTGGGATTGTATGTTATCATATATTAATATATATAATTATTATATATATTAATATAATAAATAATATAAAATATTATAATATATATTTGTGTGTGTGTGTGTGTTTGTGTGTGTTGGGGGTGTGTGTGGTGTGTGTTTGTGTGTTTATATATATATATATTATATTATATATATTATATATAATTTATATACATATATTATACTTATATATATTATATATATTATTTATATATATATTATATATATTTTATTATATTTTATAATATATATATCAATATGTTTTTATATATTATAAATTTTAATTTTAATATATCATACACATATGTGTATATATATACATACATATATATATTATAAATAATTTTTTATATAATATATTTTATTTTTTTTTTTTTTTTTTTTTTTTTTTTTTTTTTTTTTTTTTTTTTTTTTTTTTTTTTTTTTTTTTTTTTAAAAGGGTGGGTTTTATGTTTGAGCCGCCGTGTCAAGGCTGATCTTTTGTAATTTTCATGTTGTGATGCGCTTTGGAGTGAGTCGGGGAAAGGTCCCCAGTTCCTCTCCGGGAGATGCCGGTGTTACCTTTTAGGCAATATTCTCTATTTTTTATCCGGGCTTGGGCCCAGCACTTATTTTTGGGCGGGTTTTTGGCCCCCCAGTGGTAGGTAGGCAGTCAAGTGGCTCCTGCCCAAAGGGAACAACGCGCCGGCCGTGATTCAAACCCCTTCGAACTCAGATTGCCGTCTGACTTTTTAGTCCGTGCTCTACACTGGCCACCCGGGGGCCTTTATATATTTTTATATTATATATAATTCTATATATATTATTATTATATATTTTTTAAATATACTATTTTATATAATTTTAATATTATATATATATTTTATAATAATATATTATATATATTTTAATATTATAAAATTATATATATACTATTATTTAAAAATTTATTAAATTTGATATTATATTAACCATACAACTTTAATTTAATTTATTATATAAAATTTTATATATATATTTTTATATATAATGTATTATTATATATTATAATATATTCTATCAAATAAAATTTTATATTTATATCTATTTTATATATATTTATATATATAAATTATCTTGTGGTGGTGTGTGTGTGTGTCCCTATATTATTTTATATTACCTTATATTTTATCCTATTTAAATTTATTTTTTATAATTTTATCTTATATATTATATTCTATTAACTTTTATTATTTTCCCCATACACATTGCGTTATCAAATGTTTATTTATTATATAATATTTTTTATATTATTATATCTATATACATTTTTATATATATATATACATAGATACACGCATATGTGTTTGTTATGTATAATATTATAATTTATTATATATATATATATTATTTAGATATAATATATATATATATATTTTTAAAAATCTAATATATATTATTATATATTAAATCTATTTATTTTATCAATATAATTAAAATTATTATATTATATATATTAAAAAACATTTTATATATTTTAAAAATTTATTATATATATATTATCTTTTTCTATATTTTTTTTTTTTTTTTTTTTTAGTATATATTACATTTATTTATATATATTATTTTATTTTTTATTATTTTTAAATTATATTATATATATATATATTATTTATTAAAACACATACCTATGCGTGTATCTATTTTTATATATATTTTATATATATATATATATATATATGAAATATTTTATTTATTATTATTAATTTTTATTTTATATTTTTTTATACATACTTAAAAATATAAGTATATATAAAAGACCACACACAAACACACACACACAACCCCAAATTATATATATATATATTAATATATTAATTTTAAAATATATTTTATTATATATTATTATTATATATGTTTAATAATAGTATTATAAAATTATATTATATATATTTTATTATAATTTTATAATTTTATTATTTTATATATTTATATTATAATTTTATATAATATATATATAATTATAATTATATATATATATTATATATATTATATATATTATTTTGCGGTGTGTACACCACACCATTGGGGTGTGCTGGGTGTGTGTTGCGTGTTGTATAGGTTTGGTGTGTGAGACTTTGTCGTGAAAGTGTTTGGGTGCGCCTGTCATACCCAAATCGCACCTGCCTTCAAACATGCGACGGCGGCCCCGGGGCGAGGGGCGCAGGGGCCGAGCGAGCGAAGGGGACGGAGGGGGGCAAGCAGCCCAAAACGGGGCTCGGGGTGATAAAATCAGAGAGCGGATGTGTTTTGCTCGCTTCTTTTGAAACTTAAATTCGCTTGACGTGGGGGGGATGTAACGAGCGAGCAACTAATTAAAACCCCCTCTTTGCACTGACATTTTCCCTCTCCATTTTTTTTATCATTTTTTTTATTTATTTTTTTTACTTTTTTTTTTCAGAGGTCCATAGTTACGCAAAAAAAAGGTGCAGATGACAAAAGATTCGGTCGAATGCAAAACGCAAATGAAAAAAAGAGAAAAAATGAGACTGTAAATTTTTTTAAACCCGGGGAAATCGAATATAAAGTAATAAAAAAAAGTAAAAAAAGTAAAAATAAAAAGTTCGACTCTACTGGATGAAATTAACAATTATCGAACAGTGGAAAAAAGAAAGAAAAGAATGTAAAATAATTATTATTATATTATATATATATAATATATATTATTATATTATATATATTAATTTTATATATTTTATATAAGTATAATATATATATATTTTAAATATTATATATATATATTTATACACATATTATATTATGTAAATTTAATATTATAATATTATTATATATATGTATATATAATATATTATTAATTAGAGAGAGAGAGAGGAAGGGGGAAGAAGAGAAGAGAGAGAAGAGAAAGGAGAGAGAGAGAAGAGAGAGGAGGAAGAGAGAGAGGAGAGAAGGGGGAAAAAGAGAGAGGAGAGAGACAGAGAGAGAGGAGAGAGGGAGAGGAAAGAGAACTGCAATCAAGGGAAATGCCAGCGCCATCTACCCATCACGTTTAGAGATGGTAGCAAGCATATTTAGAATGAATTTGGGCAAAAGCACCAATATCTTCCTTTTAAAATATGAAAACCCCCTCGGTAAAGGGAAATGGGAAAAAAAATTGCATTAATTTAAAGATCAATACTTGCAATTCACCTTGAGTACTCTGTTATGCAAATGCACCGACCCGTTTCCCTGGCAACACTTCGCTGGCCTCTCGTGGGAGCTGGCAGTGCGCGTAAAATCTACTCTCCCTCTCCCTCTCTCTCTCTTTGTCTTCTCTCTTTCTCTTTATTCTCTCGCCCCCCCCCTTCTTCTCTCTTCGTCTATATCTTTCTGCACCCCCCCCCTCTCTCTCT
The DNA here is from genome assembly GCF_015228065.2 of Penaeus monodon. Taxonomy (NCBI): domain Eukaryota; kingdom Metazoa; phylum Arthropoda; class Malacostraca; order Decapoda; family Penaeidae; genus Penaeus; species Penaeus monodon. Next base: position 10,623 of record NW_023659589.1, read on the forward strand.
CTCTCTGTCTTCTCTCTTTCTCTCGTCTCTCTTTTTATCTCTCTCCCCCCTCTCTCTCTCTCTCTCTCTCCTCAACACATACACACATGCACACACACATACACCACTTCTCCTTGTCCCCTTCCCGTTCCCTCTCTGTCATCTCTCTATCTGCCTGCCTATTGGTCCATTCCTCCGTTTCTCTCTTTCCTCCCTTCCTTCCCCTCTCTCTCTCTCTTCAAAGTCTCTCTTTATCTCACCCACGCTATGTACACAAAACCGGCTGTGTATTGCCAACAAATGTATGTTTTCAGTGTTTGTTACCGTTACAACAAGCGTGCGTTTATATTGGTATTTTGTATGTAACAGTTTTCATATGCGGTGAACTATTTAGCATTTTTTTATTAAATTAGTCTTCATTTGAATGCTTGTCTGTGCTATGGATTTTATTATCCTCATTATTTCGTTAATGAAAGGTAGATAAGAAAAAGAATTAAGAAAGAAAGAAAGAAAGAAGAAAGATGACTTTGAATATAGATTTGTACAATTTAAATAATATGAAATCAGATCTGTGATATTATATCTTATCATCTTGAATGTTTTTTGTGTGTTTCTCAAATAGATATATAGTATCAGATTGTATTAATGTAAAATTAAAATTATCTTTAGTTTATTTTCGTCTCTTATGTGAATATATCTGTATATATATAGTATATATTATAATATATTATTATATACTTAAAATATAATATATATTATGTATATTTATTATTATTATTATATATATATTTATATATATATAGTATTTTATATATATATATATATATAGTATATAGTATATATATATATATATATGTATATATTATAATATATATTTTATATATTATATATATACTATATAGATATATATATATATATATATATATGTGTGTGTGTGTGTGTGTGTGTGTTGTGTTGTGTGGTGTGCTCTGTCGTTGTGTGTGTGTGTGTGTGTGTGTGGTGTGTTTATTATTTTCCCTTCTCGATAACGAGAATAGAACTAGAAAATAATATTACAGATCTCAAAAAATCAATTATGAGCATGTAGTATCACAATCCACTAAACATATGCAAAAGTGATGGTATAAATCATAATATCTCATGAAACCAAACGTAATTGCTCATGAAATGAACATAAGTAAAAGATTGATAAAGTATTCATAGAAATGGATTGCATGTGAGAACTAATTCTTCGAGTAAAAGTGATAAACATATAAATGCCTTAATAATTAAATGTCAGATTATAACTCATTTCCCGAGTAAAGGTCACACACACACACACACACACACACACCACACATATACACGCACACACACACACACACACACACACACACACCACACACTACACGCACACACCACAACACACCCCACAAAAACACACACACACACACATACTTATATATATATATATATATATATATAGATATATATATATATATATATATATTATATAATATAGTATAATTTAGATATAGATAGATAGATAGATAGATAGATAGATAGTTTAGATATAGATATATAGTATATATATAAAGATATATATATATTATATATAATATATATATATACTATTATATATATAAAATATATTATTTTTATATATAATATTTTTATATATATGTATATATATATATATATAATTTTTTACGTTTAAAATTTACTTTGAGTACTGTTAGACTTGACTTAAGCCTTTTCCTGTTCATTTTAGAACAATCCCCATTTTCTCCATTAATTGTTGACTCACCGACTCTTTAGCATTGTCTATATATATGTGTATCTGTCTATATCTCCATATTCCCATGTCCAACTTATCCATGACTCTATCTCTTTATCTCTCACTTTTTTAATCAAACTTCTCTCCCTACTATTTTTCTCTCTTTTTGTTCTATGTTTTTCCAAAAGAGTATTCTGCTATTTTCTTTTTTGCCACCAAAGCAAGAATAACACTTCGTATCAAATTTCCAAAGACTTTTATTTTCTTTCTTTTCTTTTTTTAATGACAAAGTTTTCATCTAAAAGAATATTAAAGGAGAGGGAATAAATCTTTTACAAAATATTTTTACCTAAATACACAGACATGTCTATTATATATATATATAATATATATATATATATATATATATATATATATATATAAAATATATATACATATATGTATATATTTACATATATGCATATAATATATATATGTATATCAATCTATCTATCTATATATATGCATTTTTTTTTAACGGTAGGTTCATGCTTGAGCCGCCGTGGTCACAGCATGATACTTAATTGTAGTTTTCATGTTGTGATGCTCTTGGAGTGAGTACGTGGCAGGGTCCCCAGCTCCTTTCCACGGAGAGTGCCGGTGTTACCTGTTTTAGGTAATCATTCTCTCTATTTATCCGGGCTTGGGACCAGCACTGACTTGGGCTGGCTTGGCCACCCAATGGCTAGGTAGGTAATCGAGGTGAAGTTCCTTGCCCAAGGGAACAACGCGTCGGCCGGTGACTCGAACCCTCGAACTCAGATTTCCGTCGTGACAGTCTTGAGTCCGATGCTCTAACCACTCGACCACCGCGGCCTACATATGTGTGCATATTTTATGTATGTATATATAATATCTATCTATCTATCTATATATATAACTATACATATATATTATATATTAAATATATATATATATATATACATATATATATATATTATATAGTATAGTATAAAGTATATATTATATAGTATATATGTATGATATTCAACATGGCTGTCGAAAATTTTTAGGTTCCACTGGAAGTTGACCGGAAAAGGACAGTGCGGTGAAATTAACAATGCCGGCATTTCTTTTCTTCTTTCTTTTCTTTCTTTCTTTCTTTCTTTCTTTTTATCTATTTATTTTTTTGTGTAGTAAGTTATGTTAATTGTCAACTTTGTGCTCGTGTTTTTATCTTATCATTCAGAATATCGCTTTCTCTTTACCTTTTTTCAATAGAAGTTGAAGACAGAACAGTCCAGAACAGAACTTGTATTAGTTATTTTACTTCTTTCATTCTCTTTCTTTTTTTATTCTAGTCAGGTGACACTTAATTGAAACTAATATATATAATATAATATATATATTAAAATATATATATAATATTATTATATAATATAAAAGAGAGAGAGAAGAGGAGAGGAAAAGAAGAGAGAGGAGAGAGAGATAGAAGAGAGAAGAGAGATAAGAGAGAGAGGAAAAAGAGAAGAGAGAGAGAGAAAAGGGAAGAGAGAAAAGAGAGAGAGAGATGAGAGAGAGAGAGAGGAGAGAGAGAGAGAGAGAAAAGAGAGAAGAGAGAGAAAGAAGAGAGAGAGAGAGAGAGAAGAGAGAGAAGGGGAAGAGAGAAGAAGAGAGAGAAAGAGAGCGAGCGAGAGAGAGAAGAAAGAAATAGAAGATATTGGCTGATGTAGTTACGACATGCAATTTATTCGATACTTGTATCTAACTTAGATTTTTATCCTGTGTTAAGAATAAAAATAATGATGACAGTATTGTGTTACAGTATAACAATGCAGTAATGATATCAACAATAATGCTATTATAATAAATAGCGATAATTAAAAAAAAAAAACTTAGATATTGCAAAAATTCCGGAAACTAAATGATCCTAATATCACATCCATTCATGGAAATCTTTCGAAATTTGTATCGCTATCAAACTCAATTCCTCTCAGCTTTTTGATCTTAAGCAGTTCGCAAAATGCCTCTGTTTCCTTTTCTGCTCTTTGAAACGTCAGCTCTCATTAAAAGACTAACGTACCTAGACCCTTTTCTTTCTTGCTTATCTACGAAAATTAATATTCTTTATATATACTCTCATTTATCACTAAATTTAATTTGTATAAATATTGAGACGTAAAAATAAACAATCATATAAGTACTAGTATAGTATATGTTTGATATTATATAGTATAAGTATGATTTTTCCATGCGTAATATTTGTTCCACTGAATTGCCTTTAAAAAAGTCAGGTGAAATAAATAACAATCCTTCCATTTTTTTTATTTTAACTTATATTTTTCTCATTTATTTGTGAAAAAAAATAAAAATATAAAATTCAATTTCGCACATGATTGTTAATCACGAATATGTTTTCTTTACCCTTTCCAGTACGAATGGCTAACAAAAGAAAGAAAGAATAAGAAAGATTAGTTAGTATGTTTCAGTTTATAAAACAGACATAATGAAATAAGATATATAGTAAAGATAATAAGAATATAGAGAAAAGAATAGATAAAAACTATTGACAATACATATTGAAGAGACGCAAAGGAGAGATTAAAATGTGGTTCAACAGTATAATTCTTCTCCTTTACACACATGGCCTTTTACACGGGTCTAGGTGGTGAAATAAAACCAGCAGCTCACAAGGCGGTAATATAACACGCTGTTTGGTAGAAAAAAACTATAACTACCACCGTCTTCTTTTCACACGGTCCCTTCCCGGGAGTCTTTAGGACCGGCGCGTAAGGTTTTAGCTCCTCTCTAAACAAAAGCTGACTGTATCCAATAATTTTGACCCTAAAACGTGGTTAGAAAATAAAGCGATATACCACCCTTTCGCGTTTACCCCAGGTCCCTTACACCACTTACCCTGGCCGGTCGAACGAATGACTAACGAACGCCGCAGGTGGCGCTCCTCCTGGATTGGGTGTAACGCAAACCAAGTTCCCGAAATGGAACCTTAAGACATGGCTTTAAAAAACACTTGCAGGCCCTTTTGGGCCTTTTAACTTCTTTATGTTTCGTAAAAGCTGCGGCATTTGTTCGTTGTTTTTTTTTGTCTAAAGGTTTACACGTATTTGGCGTTCTCCCTATTTCTGGTACCTCCGGAAAAATTTTTTGACGTAAGCATGTTCAATAACATATATGTTCACAAAGCAATAATTATTTCACGTTTTAGGATTTATATTTTTCTGCAAAATTTAAGCGTGATTTATTTATACATATCATTCATTTATCGTTTTTAACCTCGCCCCCCTACCCGACCGTAAAACCTTTTCTTTCTTTTGGGGCACTTTTGGGTTTGAAAAAAGGTTTTTTTCCTGTCTTGACCCACCTCATTTCTCTTTTTCCGGTGGGTGGCGGGGTGGGTAGGTCGATGACCACGGTTCCTCTAATTGGAAGCAAGCATATCATTTTTACATTTCTTTTGGGACAGTTCTTCGGCGCTAGAGCGAAGCAGGTAAAAGAAATTTATTATTTGGATATAGGTAGGATCTTCCCCCTTTTCAAGTGCAAAGGGTTCCCTATGCCCCGGGGTGCTAAACGCTATAGATCTGCGCTCCGTCGTTCGAGAGAAAAATTATTGTTCGTTGGCTCCCTTTGGGGCGGTGGAAAGCGGTACGCCGTTAATTAATGTAGGGGCTAGGGGGTTTAAACTAGAATCAAATTTTTCGTTTTAATCACCCTTTTTCCCTCCTCAAGTCGCTTTTATTTTTGGGTACCCCCAAGCGTTTTTTGGTTCGTAAAAAAACATAATCCTTCGGGAATTTTGCGAGCCCCCATACAGATGAGAAGAGAGCAGGGTTATTTTATTCCTGGTCGATCGCTTCAGCATATACGGGATTTGGGGATAGGTCCCCCGTTTTTGAGTTTTATTTAAGTCTGACGGCCAAAACTGACATTACCCGGCTTTTAGATTTCGACCCCAGAAATTTTCTTTATAAAAAAAAAAAATTTGGGGAAAATTTTTTTCTGTCACCATTCATTATGGTACATTCTGTGCATATCTTATAGTTGAAATTTAAGTGGTAGTTTAAAAAATTTAAATAGCTAGCTTGTAATTTTCTTCAGTTTTATTTTAGGAACGCTATATTCGTGTTTGTGATTCATTCTTGGTGGGTCACTCTCCTTCCCTCTCATTTAAAGTACCCTTTACCACAACACGCATTTCACAACAATTGCTCACTCACACACACAGGATAAAAGAACGACCCTTTTCATTGTCTTAGTGCCGGCGTAAAATTTACTCTTAGCCCGCAATTTTGTCTTCGCTGTTGGTACAATTTAAACTATTTTTATCTGTGTGACGATATGGTTCAAATGATCTTGCGGATCGCCGATGTCGTTCCCTTATCTATTCTCTGTTATCAGAGATGGTTGGGAGTTAAATAGGTCATGCCCGGGCCCCTACTGACATCTCCCTCTTCTATTTCTTCTTACCTTTGGAAAAAAAAACACAAAATGAAAAAAAACGAAAAAAAGTTTTTAAAAAACCACATTAAAAACCGAAAAATTTTTATGAAAAACCGGCTAGTGGTAAATTTCCACCCCATTTCCTGTTTCCTTTCTTTTTCTCTTACTTGGCCCTTCGTGATGATCTGGCCCCGATAACAAAAAACAATATAAACCAACATTTTTCGTCATCCTTATAAAATTACACTTTTTTCCGTCGGCTAGGCAAAAATAACAAACCCAAAAATAATCAAAAAATCAAAAACTCTTTTCATTCGCACATAGCAGATCACGAATATGTCTTGACGCCGGGAGAACGAATGGCTAACAAGAAAAGAAAAAGAGAAATAAAAGAAAGAATAGAGAGAGAGAAGGAGAGAGAGAGAGAGAAGAGAGAGAGAGAGAAGAGAGAGAGAGAGAGAGAGAACAAACTCATTGACACATACATATTGAAAAAACGCAAACGGTTGAAAATTAAAATGGCAACACATATAACCATCGCCCCCTTTACACACAGGGTCCTTTAAACACGAACGTCTGAGGCCTGGTAAAGGGCATAACTAGAAAGAAACATAAATAATAAGTGACATGTATACAACAAAACGCTGTGGTTAGAAAAAAAACCTATAAGTAGAACCACCGTCTTTCTTTACACACATGGTCCCTTACTCGAACATCTCTGGACGGCCAAGCGAAGGAATATCTAGCTAGAAAATATATAAACAAATAAATGACATATATATATATATATATATATATATATACAGAAAAACGCCATGGTTAGAAAATAAAAATGGCAACAGATATAACCACCGTCTTCTTTACACACAAGGCCCTTACACGAACGTCTGAGGCCCGGCCGGCGAACGAATGACTAACGAACGCCGCAGACGTGGCCGCTCCTCCTGGATATTGGGTGGTAAAACAAGCAAGTTTTCCCGAAGTTGGAAACTCTTAATTGACATGGGGTCATGTTTGGAAAAACTCTTGCAGCGTCGTTATTAACTTTTTAAAATTTTTTGTAAAGTATTCATGTAAAAGCTGCGGGGGTTTTTTTTGTTTCTATTTTTTTTTTGTCTAAACTTTTTTCCCGATTTTGTGTTTTTTTTCCCTTTTCATGGTGAAACTCCCGCAAATATTCTTGTACTGTAAAAAAAATGTGTTTTATACATATTGTACCACCACCACAACACACACCAAAACCCTATATATATAATATATATATATATATATTTTATATATATATATTATATATTAAATAATATTAAAAATATATAATATATTAAAATATATATATATATATATTAATATATATATATTATAATTTATATATATATATATTATAATATATATATATAATATTAATAATAATATAAATAATATTATTATTTTATATATATATACATATTAATTATATATATATATATAATACAAAAAAACTATAAGTACCATATATATAAATATATCCCTATTAAATCTGGGCAGAGATATAGATAAACAAATACAAAACACACAACATAATTATATATATATTATAATTTACATAACAATGTTACATATAAATTTACAATATACCTTTATATATAGTATTTACATATTATGACTGTTAATATTTCTACTATACCCAAAAAGTCAGCCTCGTATATAGGGTAGAAGATATGGAAGGTAGAAACCTACAACAACTCGTGTATATACTGCTTTATATAATAATATGATTACAAATATATATAACTAAGCATTATTTATATATATTTATAAGAAAATTTTATAAATATAATTTATAATATATATATATAATATGAAGATAAAGTAAATAAATAGTATAAAAAAAAAATAAAATAAATAATATATATAAATATATATATTATATAATAGTATATATATAATATATAAGATATATAGATATTAAATTAATAGGTAATATATTATTATATTTAAGATTAAGTGGAAGTCGATCTATTATTATTAGACCTAATCTATATAATAATCTATCTATCTATATATATAGTTTTGGGGGGGGGGAGGAATCAGAGTGGAGATATGGATTTCCATATTATGGATTAAAAGAGGATATTGCATATGCTCGCGGGTTTTAAAATACGAGTAAAAATTTATTTACCCGTTCTGAAGCAAATTCTTTTACTTCACTACTTAAGATAATTCTTGACTAATATCAAGCGCGTGACTCAAACATGAAATAAATTGTATCACAATATGACATGTATTAGTCGATTACTAACACACCCAACGCAGATAAATACTAATTAATATGATCTATATATATATTAAAATATATTATATTTTTGTGTGTGCGTGTGTGTGTGTGTGTGTGTGGGGTGTGTGTGTGTGTGGTGGTGTTTGTTGTTTGGTGTGTGGTGTGTTGTGGTTGTGAGTGTGAGTGTGTATGTGTGTGTATGTGTTTGTGTGTGTGTTTGGGTGTGCGTGTGTGTTTGTATGTTTGGTGTTATATATTTTATATATTATATATAATTTTATATATATATATCTATAATAAAATTTTATTGTGTGTGCGTGTTTGTATTTTTAAATGTATATATATTATATATTTTATATATATTATATATATTATATATAAAAAATATATATATCTATAAAATATATATTATTTTATATTAATATTATATATATAATATTATATATATCTATCTATATATATACTATATATTATATATTAATATGTGTGTATCTATTTTACTTGTTTTTATGTGTGTGTGTGTGTGTGTGTGTGTGTGTGTGTGGTGTGTGTGTGTGTTGTGTGTGTGTGTGTGTGTGTGTGTGTGTGTGTGTGTGTATGTTCAGTATTATGTAAGTATACTTTTAGAATACATACATACATACATTTAGATAAATATTTGCATATGTATGTGTCGGTATGTCATTGTGGGCTAATTGTGTCAAAAATATTATCTAAAGGGAAAAAAATATATACGTAGAAAAAGAGAGAAAAAAAAGAAAACAATAAAATCCGAAGACAAACTACGCGGCTCTAAAATAAATAGATTTGTCTCCCGATCCCCCTCCTCCGCCGCCGCCATCTTTGCCTAAATCTCACAGCCTTAGCAACATCTGGCCAATATATCAAAAACAGTGAAAAATATCCAAAAAATGTAATACCCAACGTCTTTCCCCCTTTTTGGACGTCGCAATCTGCCTATATTCGGAAAAGTTTCAAATAGATTCATAGAGGAAATAAGAGATCACGTAGACAGTTTCGAATCCTGTGACAAACGGAGGGTTCAAAAGGTAGTTTGTCTGATCGGAATCTGTTTTCGAACCGGACTTGAGGCGGTTTTTATGTTTTTTTTATTTCTTCATACCGCATTTCTATTGTCGTTCTGTGTTATTCTTTGTGTCCCATTTTATTCACATAAATGACTTTCTCGCAGTGTGGACTTAAGTTTATTATTATTATCATCATCATTCGTATTCTCCTTTTTACGAACAATTTCTATTTTTATCTTATTTCTATTACATCTTATGTATTATTTTTTTTCATTATTATTTTTTCATTTTCGATTTTCTTATTGTTTCATCTCTTATTATTATTTGCAGTAGTATATTTCATCATATTATTATTTTATTATCATTGCTTTTCATATCGCTGTTTTTTATCTCCTAAAAATTTTTATTTTTACATTATTATTTATTATATTTTAATTTTTTTTAGATTGCTAATTAAATCAAAAAACCGAGAGCACTAAAAGGACCTGGGTGATTGAATTTGAAGTAATGAAAATCAAAAAAAAATGCAAAAAAAATGCCCCGAACAATTACAAAATTAAAACTCCCTAAGTCAATTCCAAACACAAAAAAATTCAGATTGATAAGGTCTTTGAGAACATGCGCTGTGCTGCTTAAACCTATTTTTGGGTTTTCTAAATTTTATTTCCCGATTTTTTTAAGAAAATTATCAGTACCCTTTTTTTATAAGGCCAAAAGCCCCAAAACAAAGGCAAAGTTTTGGTTTTTTAAATGCCACATCTTTTCCCCCTATGTCCGGTCTTTATTTTTGATTCTTTTCCCAAAACTTTGTTAGACGTTTGTCGAAAGGGGTGCTCATTTTTTATAAAAGGAGGTGTTTTTTTTTTGCATAGTGATGATATCCCGGACATTCGCTTGTATAAACATTTGGAATTAGAAAGTCCCCCCAAAAAGAAA
>NW_023659590.1:0-17500 GCF_015228065.2 Penaeus monodon
CTTTTCCCGTAAAAAAAAGGGAAAAAAAAAGGAAAAAAATTTTTTTTTTGAAAATTTTTTTGAAAGGGGGGAAAATAAACTTAAATGATTTTTAAAATTTAATTTTGGGAATTAGTTTTTTTGTTTAATCAAAGGCAAATAAGAATTACAAAGGTTTACATCATGGGAAGGGGCTGCCGTTCTGAATGAGGGGGGCTCCCCTTACCCCCTGCAAGTCAGGGTGATGGGCTTACAAGATAACATTTGAGAATATAAAGGGTAATGAGTTTATTAAAGTCCCTCAAGAACTTACAACTAAGGGAAGCATTTCTCAAAAAACCAGAAGTGTACCCTCCCTCAGATAAAGGGACTTTACAATATTAAGTAATATAATATACATTTAAATTTAATTTCCTTCAATGTAGATTTTTGAACAATTTTGCATTTCCATGTTTTTTCTACCTTAAAAAGGCAGTGATTGGATAAGAAAAAAGATGCAGGGAAAAGTTTCAGGCCCCCTAGGCCAGTGTTTCACAAAAGGCCAAGGTTTGCTTTGAAAATGAAAGGACGTCCTAAAAAACAGCGCCCCAAAAATTTGTCTATGATGGGTAAAAAGACTGTTTTTAGAGTTTTAGTCTTTTGATTTCCCCCGCCCCCTGATAAAGTTAACCCTAAACCCGAGGGGCATGACATGTAAGAATCCCCATGCCCACTGGGGTTTATTTTGTTTTTATAATAGACCCCCTAACTTGTAAAGGTCCCCAAAGACCCAAATTTAAACTACTACCTTTTCCCTGTTTACCTTTTTCCTTAAATTTTCTAAAAATTTTATGTATCTTATATTGCCACACAAATTTTCAATAAGTTTATGTAAAATAATGTCTATAATAAAGTAACCCTCAATATTCATAGCAAAAGTAAAAAAAAAAAAAAAAAAAAAAAAAATACCAATTTAAGAAAGGTGAAATCGGTTTTGGGTTACAAGGGTCACTATTGACTCCTTTGAGCCCTCTGTGGCAGAGAATTTTACAAAAAAAAAAAATAGCAATCATTTTTACAGCGCATGAGGTTTTAAAAGCTAATTGAAATGATATTTACTTTTTAAAAGACCCTATAATAATAATTATTTTTAAAGAAATTACGTTGCAGAGAATCTGAAGTATATGGACTTTCATTTACATATCATTATCTCTTATGTTCATGATGCCCCCCTCACATTTATCATCATTGTGTCAAGTGGGGAGGTTGTGGGCCCCCAGTTCTATAATAAAAGGAAAAAAAATAGTAAGCAGGGAGGAAATGCTTAATAATATGACAAAAAGGAAAAAGTAAAATTTTTCCATTTTATTTTTAAACCCCGGAATTTCAACAATTGTAAAATGGCATTATTATTTTTGGGTTTAAAAGGAAAATTCTAGGAAAACCCCATTTATGTAAAGACTTCCTGATTGTTTTTAAAACCTCAACTAAATCAAAACAAAAAAATTTAAAAAGAATATAGGGAGGAACTATATATATATATATATATATATATAATATATATATATTGAAACAAAAAAAAAGTATATATATATATATAATTATAATATAAATATATATTTTTTGTTTCTTTGTTTATTATTTACCCCCCCCCCTGTCAGACAAATTTAAAGGGGTTAATGATCTTTGTAATTTTGCCCTAGATTTTTTTAATTGAAAAATACCAGATATACAATGATTTTAAAATCGGAATACAAAAATCACAGTGCATGTTATGATAAATTGTCATTTAAATGTTTTATTGAGAAGGTTAATCCTGAGGAATGATAAAATAGTAATATTAAGTTTTAAAATTATTCCAAAAGGACTTGTCTGTAATTTAGTAGAATTTGGTCAATATTTTTTTTTGAGATATTTAAAAATGGTCAAACGCATTTTCGATTTTTTTATGAATTTTTTTAAATTTTAATTTATGCTAGCTTCAGACACTTCAAAAGTTTTTGTTTTTAAGTATTTTTTTAAAAAGTTTTCTTTTTGTCTGCATGAATAAATTTTGTATTTTTTCATTGATATATTTTTTTTGTTTTTTTTATATACTTTTGGTATTATTATGGAGGGCATTTGTTTTTATTTTTACCCTTTCTCCTTTGTGAAAACCCCCAGGTGTAATTGATGGTTCCCCCTTTTAACTTATACGGTAATTATGAAAAACCCCTTTAAATGCCTCACCAGAAAACTAAAAATAACCTACTTTCCCTTTTTTAACAGTCAACACTTTAATCCATTTAAAAATTTTTCATGTATATAAAATTCAGCATTTTTTACCCGATATAAAGGCTGTTTAGAAAAGTTTTCCTTGGTCAAATTATCATTTCCTTAATACCAAAAAAAAAGCGTTTTTGAATCAAAATACCCCCTAAAAATCTTTCCTTATGCATAGCGCTTTTGCCCCTTTTCGGCCCATCTTTTTCAGAACATTTAAAATTTTCATTGTTTAATAGGACAGTTTTACTAAAACCATTTAATCACCACCACAAGAAACACCTCAAGACAGTTGATCCAAAAAACCAACAAACAAAAAATCAATAATTAAAATTTCCCCAGTTATCATTTTCCCCACCCCAAAAAACACACATGCAGTTACAAAAAATTTACCAAAAGAAAAATAATCTTACGTTAGAATTTGGGCCACAAAAAATTCCATAAAACCAAAATATGTGCATGTTTGAAAAAAAAAACCCCAAATGGAAAAATTAAAGTTCCTTGCATGAATAAAATTTAAATCATAAAGTTTAAATGTAATTATTTAAAAGCATATTTAAAATGAAAATTTATTTTGCATATTTTCTCCCAGTGCAATAGTTTTTGGAACCGGAGAAGGATATTGTATGAGTATTCTAAATTAAAAAGAATGGTTTGGTGATTATAGAACATGGGATTTTTCTCTATTTCTTCTATAAGAAGAGTTGAATTTTTTCTCGATATATGAAAATATAAAAAGAAAAATCCCAAATCATTTTTGTTTAGAAACATGAGTTTCGTCCACTTTTTTTCTAAGAAAAGTCGGATAAACAATTGTTTGTACTTAGTCATTAATAAAAATAAGGGGAATTTTTTGTTTTTACAAAAGAAATTTAAGAAGTACACAATGTACTGTCTGAGATGAAATATTCACCCCACAGCACAGAAGTACAAAGAAGAGCATTTTTCCATACTGTGTTTTTGGGTTTTGCATGGAGTTTTTAAAAAACCCAATTAAAATTTTTGACTTTTAAGGCAGGAAAAAAAATTTCTTTAAATTTTTTCCTTGAGTGGCTGACTCCCAGGGTATGAGGAAAACCCCCCTCTTGAAAGCGTTGAACCGTGAGCCCATCCCGAAGACAAATATTGGGGCCCCCCTAGTGGTGAAAAAAGAAAAAATATTTGACTTTTTTTTAGGGGGAAAAATGGGGAATAAATAAATTTTTTTGTATTCCCCCAAATTTTAAACTAATTGGTGCCCCCCTAAAAAAATAAAAAATTTTTTTTTTTTTTTGTTTTTTTTGTTTTTTTTTTAAAGGGGGGTTTTTTTTTTTTTTTTTTTTTTTGTTTTGGTTTTTTTTTTTTTTTCAGGTTATAATAATAAAAACCCCTATTGATATTAAAAAACACTAGTAAAAAAAAATTTACTTGAAACTCAAGGAAAGGTGATATCGGGTGAGTTTACAAAGTCTCCCCTAATTGTGAATCCTTTGGGAAAACACATGTGAAGCCATATGCAGAGACATTTCCCAAAAAATACTAAAGTGAACACTACATTTTCCCAGGCGATTTGGGTTAAAACTAACATTGGTTCTTTCTGGTTTTTCTTTTCTGTGGAGCAAATCTAGCAATGAATATGATAGAATACTATCTGAAAAATTCATTTTTTTCAAGCAAAATATTGAACACAATATCTTACACACATTTTTTTGAGAACTCGAAAAAATTTGTCCAGGTTAAATATTTTTAACGAGAAATATGTAAAAAGTGTTCTATATTTTTTGCTCTTACCTGAGAATTAATGGGATTTTACATTTCAAATAAGAATTTTTTTGAATGAATCATTGAAATGAAATATTAAAGGGATTATAAATCACAGTATGAATAAATAATACAAGTAAAAAAATAGGGAAAATGAAAAGATATGGTATTATTTTTACTAAAATACAACATTGGTGCTTTATTTCCAATTTCTTTTGGATTTTGTTTGATTTTCTTTTTTTAAGTGGGGTTTCATTCCGGATTTCCCCCTTTAAACAATATAGTGCAAAGCAAGACCCTTTTTTTTAAAAATATTTTTGGGATCAAAATTGCTATTAGTAATGCAATAACAATAAAACTATAAGTTTTTTAAAAAAATAGCAGATTAAAATGATAGTAAAGAAGTTTTTCCAGCAAAAATCAAGGAAAAACAAAACAGGAAGGGCATACAAGGTTTTTTATGATTCCTTTGTGGCAAGTGCTTGCAGAGGGAGACATTTCTCAAAATAATACTACGTGAACACAATTTCCAGGAGGCCCTTGATTAATAATGGGAGCCTTAGTATTTATTACCCAAAACTACAACATCATTCCCTTCCCAATCCCTTGTGGACCTTTACCCACCTCAAAAATTTTGCAGGGGGTTTTTTTCCCCCTTTCCTTTTCCTTTGGTCTTCCTCCCCTTTCTTCTGTCCCCTCATTTAAAAACATGAATCAATTACCCTTTCTCCACAAAACTTACCATAATGTCGTGTGACCTTTTATGCTGATCATTTTTTTGTTTTGACCATTAAATTTTGGAACCACAAAAATTTCCTACAAAAAAAAGGCTTTTTTATCTGGGGGCTTTGCCCCCCAAATCCCACCCTATTGCTATATTTGTATACTAATGTGATGTGAGGAAAAATTTTTAATAAATAAATAAGTACAAAAATTTGATAATACTAGAGAAAGTGGGTGAAAGTATTTCTTTTTTTGGCTATTGTGAGATTCTTTCTTTGTTCACCAATCAAATATGTAATGTATGTGTGTTGGGGTTGTGTGTGGTGTGTGTGTGTGTGGTGTGGTGTGTGTGTGTGTGTGTTGTGTGGTGTGTGTGTGTGTGGGGTGTGTGTTGGGGGGGTGTGTTTTGGGGGTGTGGTGTGTGTTTTCTCTCTCTCTCTCTCTCTCTCTCCCTCTCTCTCTCTCTCTCCTCCCTTCTCTCTCTCTCATATTATATATTTTATATATTTAAAATAATATATTTTATATATATATAATAAATATAAAAAATTAAAAATAATCCACATTCAGTGATTTTTTATAAAAAAAAACTTTTTTACCTGAAAAAGGAAAAAATTTATCACCAGTATTCTAAGTCTGGATTTTATTTAACATGATTCCACCAAAAAGTAAAAAGAACTCGACAATTGTCAAACATTATATATATATATTAATTAATATATATATATATATAATATAATATATTATATATATTTTAAAATACATTTATTTATTATATTTTTAGCAAATCCAACCCCCTTCCTGGGAATCCCCCAATCTGTTTTAGTTGGTTTTTTTTTTCTATGTTTTTTTTCCTAATATACTTTTTTTTGGCCTTTTGATATTACAAAATCTCAGTTTTATAAAAAGCAATTACATTTTTGCCTTTAAGATGACAAATAGCTATAAATATGAAAATCAGCAAGCAATCCCAGCAGTGCCTGTTTTTTCAGTTTTTGGTTTTATACAAAATAACCAATACAGAAGGCGGGTCCCTGTTAACTCCCCCTTTCCTTTTTGCACGGAGGGGCGAGATTGAAAATTTGTCTTCACCAAAAGGCCACATCATGGGTTTTGGGTGTGGTGCAACCAGAGGGGATATACAAATATATATATTTTTAAAAAGATATAAAATATATATATATATGATATAAAAATATATATATATAAAAATAATTATATATTTTATAAAAATAAAGATTAGAAGATATATAGATATAGATCATATAATAATAAATGGGCTATAAAATATAAATATATATAGAGATATATTAAAAATAATATATATAGATTTTAAATTTAAAATATATATATATATAGAAATAAAAGTGTAATAGAATTAATATATGATTATAATGATATAATATATATAATTAATAAATTATAAGCTATATTATAATAATATAATATATATAATATATTAAAAAATATATATATATAAGATATTATATAATATATATATAAAATTTTTATATAATATATAATATATATATATATATATATTATATAAAATATAATATAAATCTAACAGTCAGTTTAAAATGAGAACCCATGTGCGCTTTTTTTTTAAAGCCACCCGGGTTTTAAAAATTTTTTTCCCCTTGTCGTGTCATGCCCCTATTTTTAATACATCAGAGTTAATTTTGGATGAATTTGCTTACAATACATTGTATCTGTCCATTCATCATGATGGGTCAAAACCCCTTGCTAAAAAACCCCAAAATTCCCAAAAAGTAATTATCAGAATGCAATGAAAACCCCTTTTTTTTAAGGAAAAACACAGAACATAGCCTTTTTTTACCATAGAACTTTAACCCATTGCTTTTTGATAATCGCCCTGTACATGTTTTCTTTTTTTTTTCTTTCTTTTTTTGAAATGAGTAACCCATTTAGTATATGTGTGTGTGTGTGGGGGGTGTGTGATGTATTTTAATAAAATATATATATATTATATATAATATTATATATATTAATAATTTTGATATATTAGATATTTTTATATAAAATATATATATATATAGATAATATATATATATAATGTATTTAACAACACACACAACACACACACACACACACACAACACACACACAACACACAAAAACACACACACACACCCCACCCACACACACAACACACCACCACAAAACACACACAACACACATATATATATATAATAAATATATAAATATAATATAAAAATTTAATTATATGTGATAATATTAAAATTATATATATATTATATATATTATATATATTATAATATATATATATATATATATATATGTGTGGTGTGTGGTGTGTGTGTGTAATACAAATATAATATAATATAATATGATATATATAATATTATATATATTATAATATATATATATATATAATATATAATATTATATATATATATATATATATATATATTTGCACCCCAGGGGGTCTTTGCCTTTTGTGCGAAAAATGTGTAACATGAAGGGACCTGGGCAAACATGACGCAGTGGTGGGAGCGGAAAAGGGAGGAACCCAACCCAAGAGAGGCGGTTGGTGTGCTCTGTGAAGAAACCTGGGGTGCCCTTGTGACGAATAACTTTGTTTTGCCCTTTTTATAAGTGTATCGTGCAGTGTGACATGCGGTTTTCCCCGTATTGTCCCTATAGAAAAGGTTAGGGGGAAATAAACTTGTGTAAAAAAAGGGAAAAGACTGTCATCGTGGTTTTTTTCGTCCCCTGCCTCGCCATTTGGCTTTTCCCCTGTGGTGTTTGGGACGCTGGGGTGCCGGTGCCTCTTGGAGTGTTCAGTGTTCGCCCCGGGATAACACGCCGCCCCTACCCGCCTTGTGTTGGGCAGAGAGACGAGGCGGTGGGGCGTAACAAATGGTGTCAGGAGAGGATTGGTGATATTTGTCATGAGACGCGCCGATTTATCATGTCGCCAAAGATGGCGGCACCATGAGAGAGAGGAGGCTATGGGGGCAGCCGAGGGGGTGAAGCCGGCCGATGGACCTGATCATGCCATGCTGCCCGGTATGAGAAGGAAAGGGCACAAAGGGCAAAAAGAGCAGGCCCCACAGAGGGAACACGGAGGCCCCATCTCGTCGAATGCAGGAAAGGGAAAGGGGGAGGAACAGTTCTGCCGACTGTTGGGATGCTACAGAGCAACTTGCATCTGTGAAAGGGAAAACTCAGCAGTACCCCGAAAAGGCCCGAACGGGGTTGAAGAGTGAATGATGGAGGAGGTGCAGACTTGAAGGGAAAAGGTTTCAGGGCCTGAGGGAGGAAGTGAAGCGGAAAAAAGGCGGCGTCATGAGGTATTAACTTTGCAAGCGGGGAAAGGGCAGACGAGGTTTGGCAACAGATGCCAGAGTGTCAGATTTTACTGGGGTCTGCCTGGGGTCCGTGGCAGGAAACCCCGGGCCTGCAGCTTTGGGCGGAGCCGTGGTCGCTGCAGAGGTGGGGCCCCATCGGAACCCCCCCTTGGTATAGGTGGCGGCAAACTCGGACCGGTCAACCCGCCTCTTTGCCCCCCTCCCCCCCGGGCGTGTTGTTCACGCCGCGTTCCCACACTGCACCCCCCGGCCTCCAGACATTTGTGGGCGTAAGCCTCTGATACGCGGGGGAAGGGGGCCGGGAGGATATGTCGCCCAATTTGAAATCTGGCATCTGCCCAAAGGGGGACCCAAAAGGGAAAAGGCCCGCAGCTGGTAACAGACTAAGGGGCCCGCGGGGGAAGTTTTGGGGCACTGCCGGCATCCCAACATCCCCTCTACACCGCGTGGCGGAGGCTTTGAAACCCGTTTGGGGCACCCCCACCGGGCCCCGGTATATCGGGCACGCTTGAAGAATGGACTGTGAGCGGGGCGAGACACTGTCCCAGCTGGTGCGGATGTGAAGCGTGGTAAGGAGGTCACCCTAGGCTGCGGAAGAGAGATTGGGCCCATGGCCCGCGATTCTTTTTTGACTTTTTGGGCCCAGCAGCTGAAAAACTACGTCAAGGGGGACCCCCTGGGGACCGCAGGTCCCCCGGCGAGGGCCTTGGAGTTCGGGCCTTCCTGAAGGCACCCCGTGCCTAGGGCCAGGCTCAGCCCCGGGGCCCGGGGGCGAAGGCTAAAGTGGAGAAGGTAAAATTGAGGAGGTGAGCCTGAGATTTTCCCAAGGCTTGTGTTGGGGCTGCGGTGGGGAAGGGCACAGAGTAGTCTGTCGGGGGGAGCGGAGAACACGCCCTTCAAGGGACGGTTTCTGATCCCCTTCAAGCAGTGCGCAAGGACTGTGGCGGGTATGGTTCCATCGAGTGATGTCCTAAGGGCAAAGGGAAATGGTACAGGCAAAAAACTCGGACAGGCTGGAGAAGGGGCCGAAACCAGCGTCCCGGTTCCCCGGGCCCCGACTTGGGTAAGTCCCGTCGAACCAGCACAATGCAGGTGGAGGGCCAGAGATGGGAAGCCATGCCGCCTGACAGGGACATGGGGTGAGAAGACCCAGTCGGCCTGTATGTGGGGGCCCCTATGGATTACAGATGCACCACAGAGACTGGTGTGTCACGGGGCAGGTGTGCAGTCAAGGGGCCAGGGAGGCTCGTATGGGTGGGAGCACGGGGGCAGCGGCTGCCGGTTTTATGTGGCCGATTGGCGACACTGCTTTGTGGGCCTTGACTACCTGAGCAGAGTAAGGGGTGTGGTCGACCTTGGACGGAAGTGGGGAGGGTGCAGGGTAAAAATGTCCCTTTCTCCGAGTGGCTGTGCAGAGGTAGTTTCGGGCCCCAGCGACTGCGTTGCCCCAGGACAGAGTCTAGAATTCGGTGCGGTCAAAAATGATGCGTGGGAAATAGAGGGCCTCATGGAGCCCCTTCAAAACCTGAGTGGTGAGGTTTTAGCGGTTGGGGGGAGCCGTTGGACCCGGGGAGGGGTTAGTACAGTTTGGGAGTAACTTTCCCCAAAAAGGACCTGAAGGGGCCGTGGGGGCAAAATGGGGACTTGTGAGGGAAAGGGGGCATCCAGAAAAGCGTGGGGAGCAAGGAGTTGGTTTGGGGTGGGGCCGCGGGCCTGACTTCCCGAGGACTTGGCGCACCGGCTGTGGCACCATGGGCCCGGAAGTATCCTGGGGCCATGGTGAAAAAGAAAGAGACGTTAGCCCAAGTACGGCGAGAGGACATGGGAGACGGACCCAGTGAGACGAGCATTTGGACGGTGGGGAAGCAACGACGCAGTGGTGGGCCATGAGCCAGGGTTTTGGGCAGGAATACCCCCTGGGGGCCATGCCAGTCTACCCCCGCCCAACCCCCAGAGGAAACCCCGCGGGCGAAGAAGCCGCGCTGGATGAAAGAATTTTTTGTTTCTGGGAAAATGATTTTATTTAAAATTTCTGTTTTTGTTTTAGGGTTTTGGTATGCGAGCTTTTTCAGCTTGATAGGGGGGGATAGTGCTACGCCAGGGGTCTTGTCTCTGTGCGAAACTGTGTTTAAAATGAAGGGGACTGGGGGAAACATGACGCAAACGGCTGGGAGCGGAGGAGCATATATATATATATATATATATATATATATAAAAAAGATTATATAAAAAAAAAAATTTTATATATATATATAATTATATATAATATATATTATATATGCCATATATTATATGCTAATAATATGCATAATATTTAAAATATATAATATATATAATATATATAATATAATATGCAATAAGATATATATATATATATAATATATAGATATATTAATATAATATAAAAATCATAAAATAGATATATATATATATGCAATTTTTATTATATATATATATTATATATATTTTATAAATATATATAGGAAATATATGAAATATAAAATATATATAAATATATATTTTTAATATTATATAATATTTATATATTATATATAAAATAATATTATTTTATATTTAAAAGCAGTTTTAAATGAGAATCCTATGTGCGCATTTTTGTTTTAAACCCCCCCATGGTTTTTCAAAAATTTTTTTTTCCTTTCGTGTCATGTCATAATTTTAAACTCAGAGTTAAAAAATTTTGGATGCATATTTTCTTACAGTACATTTATCTGTCATTTCATCCCTGATGGGCTCAAAATCCCTTGCTAAAAATGCTTTAACTTTTCCAAAGTATATTATCATTGCAATCAGTAAAAAAATCCCTTTTTTTTAAAGGAAAAAAAACCGATAATACCAGTTTAATAGAACATTAAACCCATTGTTGTGTATCATGCACGTACACGTTTTTTTTTTTCTTTCTTTTTATTTTGAAAAGAGTAACTCCATTATGTTATATGTTGCTGTATGTGTGTTGCTCGTGTGTTGTGTTGTATCGATCGCTTATCATATTATTATCATATATATATTTCACCTCAATATTATCATATAATAATAAATATAGATAATATATATATACTATATATATGTAGGTACGATCACTACACACACACAACACACAACACACAAACATACATATATCTATATCATATATACTTAAATAATATAATCATATAATATTAGATATAATATCTAATATATATATATAATGTACATGTATGCTATACACACACACACACACACACAAACACAAACACATATACTAAATACTATATATATAATAATATATATATTATACGTAGTATATTAGTATGTATAATACCTGTAGGTTTTCTTGTATATATCCATAGTATATATACATATCATAATATAATTATATATCATTATCGTATTATTATATATATATATATATATATATATATAAGTATATATATTATATATATCGTGTGTGTGTCTGATGTGTGCTGTGTGTGTATGTGTATATACATAATATAATATAATATAAGTATAGTTATATAGATAATATACTACTTACACTATGATATATATATATAATATATATATATGATATATATATATGTATACTATATTACATAATTATTAATTATAAATATGCTATAATATATAGTTATATATTAGTATTAGTATACTCCATATAAATTACAATATTACTATATATATGCATATATACTATACCACTATTACATAACATCCATGTGCATACATGCGGATATCATATATATATATATAATATACTATATATATTAATACTAAGTAATATATATGTATAAATAATACTTATATATTATACTATTGCTTACGCCAGTGAGGTCTTGTCTCTGGTGCGAAACATGTGTTAACAATGATGGCCCGACCTGGAGGGACAAACATGACGACAGCTGGCCTGCGGAGCGGAGGACACAGCAAGAGAAGGCCGGTTGCACCGGATGCCTGCTCCTGTGAAGACCCTGTGTGTCGCCTTGCATGACTCGCATATACAACTTTGTGCTTGCCCCTGTTATAAGCTGTATCCGTGCCAGTGTGACATGTAGTTTCCCCCTCGTATTGTCGCCATAGAAAATGTGCATAACGGCGTAAAATAACTTGTAACGATAAATAAAGGATAAGACTGTCATCGTGTGTTTATTTCGTGCCCCCTGCTCTCGCAACTTGCGAGGAGTTTCCCCTCGTGGTGTATTCTAAGACGGACGCCCTGTGACGTAGCTCGGTGCCTCTTGGAGCGGATCAGTGTTCACGGACCATGTGGATAACACGCGTCTGACCCTAAGCCTGCCTTGTGTGCGCAATGGCAGAGAGACGAGGCCGGGGTCGGCCGTAACAATATATAACATACTAATATATATACTATAATAAGATATATATATTATAAGTATATATCATATATGTGTGTGTGTGTATAAATTAATATATGTATATATAACTACATACCAATATATTAATTTATATATATGTATTAAATACATACATATATATATATATATATAGGTAAATACATATATACATATATATATATACACACACACTACAGACCCCCATGCAGCCAGACTCTGGTTGATTTTACACGAAGAACGTCAACATGTAGACACGCTGCCCTTAACATTCGTGCTCCATATGTGGAACGCCCCGACTTGACAAGAGTATGCCTTTGCAGTTCAGGTGATCTCAGAAGGCTAACCGACTCAGTGCACAGGAAGAGTCTCTGACCTACCTAGCCGCGTCTCTATGTGCGGCATCCCTCCACTGTAGGATGTCATGGTTTGCTCTCATGCCCTGTAATACAGATACGAGAAGTAATTGTCAAGTGTGCGTGGGCGGCATCCTACTGCCTCTTCCCGGATGTCCTACTAAGCCGTGGTAAGCAGAGGATGTGAGACGTTAGGGATGTGCCCTTTGGCACCACCAGTTGCCAATACTTGTATGCGATGTGAGTACTTGGCCGTTAGTTACACTACGCATGGCGGTATCCAATAGTAATTTCAAAGGTCACAGACTGATCTTTGCGCAGCACTGCCCAGTAAATCCTAAAGCGGAGACAGGACAGGTACAATGGAGAATAGCTCACGAGCGCTGCCATGAGGTAGGCCTTGAAGCCGATGGACTCTCGGTCACCGACGCCAAGACCATAGCTTCAGAGAATTGGGGTAATTTGAATGCTCATGTAATGTACATGTAATGTGCCGTGAGAACACTGAGATTAGATTCACCTGTAATTTGGTAGTGTAAGTAGCAGAGCGATGAGAAACGTTCTAAGACGGAAGTCACTCGACGACCTCGTCGAGGCCTAGGGGTTATGGACTCACTTCACTAAGCAGTATTACGACTATATATGCATGTGTGTTTATATATGCCATATATATACTTATATATAATATAATATATCATTAGCACCCATAGCACAAAGTAGTAGCGACAGTACATGGGTGAGTTCAAAAGGATAGCACTTCGACAGGAGTGCTTGTTCGGTACGTTAACCTTGTAACGCAACAGCGTCGACGAAAGCGCCGTCGGTGGTAAATATGCTAGAATTAGCGTCGGCCGTTGTCCCAGGTTCTTGATCGACATCGCTAGCTCAATCAACAAGCATGCCCTACGAGACGCGCCACCGCAAGCCACCGAATATGAACTGGCACGCCGCCGAGAAGCAACAAGATATAGAGCGATACGAGAGATGACCGTATAGATAAGCCACCAGAAACCCCGCAGTCACACGAGGTCCGAAGAGTGCCGGTGCCCGCTGTAAGGAGCTAGGACCCTGCTGTACGGCCTGGGAACTGTATGCCAGAAGCTACGCATCTCTCCCTAC
This sequence comes from Penaeus monodon, assembly GCF_015228065.2. Lineage (NCBI taxonomy): Eukaryota > Metazoa > Arthropoda > Malacostraca > Decapoda > Penaeidae > Penaeus > Penaeus monodon. The sequence goes on from NW_023659590.1 coordinate 13,860, forward strand.
TGTCGTACGAACTGTCTTAGTGACGGCCAGTATCCCTTCGAGAGACCTAATGTTTAATCAGTATATATGATTATATGATATATAATATATTATATACTATACTAATATATATATAATATTATTATATAATATTACACAAACAACACACACACAACACACACACACACACACAACACACACACAACACACACACACACACACAAACACACACACACACACAAACACACACACACACTCACATCGCACACACACACACACACACACACACACACAAACGCACACACGCGCACACACACACACACAAGACGCCACACACACCACACACACACAGACCACACAAACACACCACACACACACACACACAACACACATACTATATATATTACTAGTTATCTATGTATATAGTATATATATATATTATAATAATATATAATATCAAGATACATACACACATGGATCATATTATATATATCAATTAATATATCTCATATATATCAGTATATACTAATATATCATATATCAGACGGAGAGACAGAGCCGAGAGACGATGAATCGAGAGAGCAGAGAGAGAGATGATACACACACACACACAACACACACATAACACACACACCACACACACAAACCACACCACACACACATGTATATATATAATATAATAGATTAATATAGTATATATAATATTAATATATATACTAATTAATATATATCATTAATAAATATACTGTTATAATATATTACTACTATATCTCATTATCCATATATTAATATATTATATATGCTGACCTATAGCTGACGAAGAGTCGCCTCGAAGATGTAATAACTCGCACTCTACGATGCCCGCCAATCCGGCCCTCACGAGCCTCGTCCAACTTTTCGAACCCCAAATCAACACAACCACCCATAAGATGTCGCAGCTCTATTAGCCAGCACAACAATCCTCCCGCCTCAGTATTAAAATAGTGTGCCAATTGTGCCAGATAACTTAATTAGCCACCCTAACCCTAATACTACAAAACTATATTACAAAACTATCTCGCAGTCTATCATGTCTTTACTACACTAAACATATTAAATGAAAAGTACACATTGCAGATCACTAACCGCTGACACACACCTCACCTCACAACCTCATCGCCTAGCCAGAAATATATTTTTCTTAATTAGACCCAATCATATTTTTCTCGCCTAATATAAGCTCTTTATCAGTGTTTGTTATTGTTGGTCCCTCATATGGCAATTTCATTACATAATTAATTTTTACTACCCATGAACAAATAACTATGTAATTGATATGCTTCAGTTCCCCCCATTTATTTATTTATCACTCTACTACGACTGTGCTTTTCCGTTAAATATTATTGTTTATCGCCCTAGCTTACCTGTACCCTACTACTGTAAAGATAGCTGCCCCCCCCACTTTACAACTTACTATATGAATGTGCCTGTAGACGTTCTGTCTTTCATCACACCTGTATTTTCTAATATACTTCTCCGCCGGCTAATAAGGTTCACTCTAAATTCACACATAGCTTTTAGATACATATCGATATACCTGCCCCCTAAGACCCCAAGCCCCACCTAATATAGCCACTCTACACGCGATCAATCTCAGACGGATATGCAATTTTACACCGATCCTTTCCTTATGATCCTCGTTTCTATGGCGTAATACGAAGGTATCCTAGCGCCCGTCCGCTACCGTGAAATAGCACACTACGCTCATGCCGACTGCAAGCGCACCTGAAGACGTGCAATGTACAGGCCCCAGTTGCGTATGCGCTCCTGTTGGAAGCAAAGTACTTGCCTATTTAGCCCCAAAGATATAGAAGTCTTTGCTCCTAATAATTTCTCTATTCTTCAATAATGATGGACCTACTGAATATCGAATAAATCCTAACAAATTTCCAAGCTAATAAACATAACTAACTTGACACATACCATTCTCTGTGGCCAAATTGTTCTTTTATTACGCTCTCATTTTTCTTGCAACATGTGTTAAGGGGTGGGAAGATGCTCGTTGAAACTATTATCCTCCTCCTTAGCCCCTATGTTATCATAAGGTTGCGTATACTTATGTTTAGCCCTTCTGAAGACCGATGTAACCCTCCTCCGTCTACTGAATTGTACATCAGCTCACGCCAAAAATCTCCGCCACACCACTATCGGCAGGCTACAGCGCAGACAACGATAGCGACATTTGAATCACACGGAGTCCCATACCCCAATATGTATCGATACCGACACAAAAATTGTATCCATCCATGCGCCTAGCTTGAGTGTTTCAAGCGTTGCAGAGAGCTCCGAGAGACGAGTCTTGCGAGAGATCGCCGCCGAACGATCGTCAAAAAATACGCTAGCAAGACCGAGTAGGTACACTTCACACCTCTGTTACCCCAACAGTTGTCCATTCCTGCGCGCCAACCGTAGGAGCCGAACGGTTTTCTCTTTTCGCACGGAGTAAACATCCCTCACTTTTATACCATTTTAGGATACGCTCGATAGACAGAGGAGAGACACAGCAGACAGGCCAAGCCTACACAGCAGAGCTTCAGCTCCACCACCTCGTCCTCGACCCGATGGTTCAGGACGCTTGGGGCGCTGTCTTAGGTGGTCTCATACTATCTGTCAACATAATGAGCCAAGCTAAGACCCCTTTCATATGACCCGCCCACGTCCAACTCTCGTCTCGCCTTCACACCTGGGTGAGCCTTGCGAGTGGTCTCCAGATTCACACCAATCAACACACCCACATCACAGCTATATCTTATAATATATTATACAGCTGAATCTATAGAGATTATGAGATTATAGATATAGTATATTATAAAAACGTATAACTACGTATACTCATATCATATATATACTATATATATATATCGTCATTATATATATATATAGTATAGACTATATAGAGTGATATCATATACGTATCTATATATGATCTGATATTATAGGATATATATTATATATATATAGATCCACTAACGCAGTATATATATATAATATAATGTATAGTACATATTAGAGAGGCGAGCATATATATACATACATATAGAGGATACAAGTACATGGAATATAAAATAAATAGAGTAGGAGGTTACCTTGATCAGGGTGTAGATTATAAGAAACATAGAGTAGAACTATGGTATATACTATCATATACGAGAATCATCATATATATAGGGTGATATATATAGATATAGATAGCGTAGACAATCAAAGCAAAACATGATACCGACTGCAGCATAATAGCTATTAGCATGATCTGAGAGTATAAGTTAGATACTATACTATAAAACAGCTATTCCCTAGATAATTATAAATATTATAGTATATACCTATTAGTATAATAACTAGTATATATACTATTATATATATTACTACGATATATTTATTACTATATATTATATCAATAGTAATTATATATAGGTATAATATACTATATATATATATATTAGAACATATGATATGAATATATATAATAACTAGCATATAATACTTACTTATTCATATATAATGATTAATATAGACTAGTATATATAGTAACCCATATATATATATATATGAGTACTATATAACTAATATATATATACTATATTGTAATAGTATAATACTAATATCATAGTTAGTTTATAATA
>NW_023659591.1:0-2500 GCF_015228065.2 Penaeus monodon
GGTTTTTCCACATCCATGAGGGTAGTAACAGTGCCATAATGGTCACTTTGTGACAGATTCATCGACACACCATCAAATTCTCTTCACCAGAGCTGCAGTTCCCAAAGGTGAGATCTAGAACCCCTTCTCTGACATACATTGGCTCTTGGCTAGGGAAAGAAGCGATCTCGGGGAAAGTCTCAAGCACATTGGCTATGTGATGACCTGCCGCATCCAATGCCCTGCAAGGAGCCAGGATGGGTGGTGTGCATTGAAGTCTCCCCCTATGATCACTCGGTTTGTGCTGCAATAACAACGACCGGGTTGATGTCTAAGCTCCACAGCCTGGCTTGCTATACACTTTGGGTACAGCTTGAGGGGGCCCTGGCCATGTGATCTCAAAGAGAGCCTTTGGTAGCTCTGACTTTTGTTAGTTTGGCTTTTCTCACTTCAGTCTGTGTATCTTTTTTCTTTGCTGACTTCATCTGGGTAAGGTCAGCTTGTTCTGGCATTGGCTGCACAGATTCCTGTTTTGGCTCTGCCTGTGAGGGCGGGGCCAGGGTTGGGGTGGGGAGGGGAGTCTCGTCCGGGGGTGAGGTGGAGCTGCTTTGGCTCTGTTCAGCTTCCTCCCTTTCAGGACTGCAACCATCGTGGCTGCCTTCTCCGTCTCCTCACTCGACCTCCCAAAAAGCTTTGCAACTGCAGTGACTACAGCAGTCAACAGGAGAGTCATATCATCCTCATAAAAGAGGAGATTATCGTCTCTTGGAGAGACTTTTGCTCTTTAAACCTTTATTCCTGTGGTTCTTTTCTGCATTTTGTAAGGGTCAGAATCTCCTTTTTACTGTAATATCCTGTGTCGGCCGGGAGGAGCTTCTCTTGAGGGTCGGGAAGTCTTCTCTTTTGTTTTGTCCCCAACATGGGTGCCTGGGGGAGCAGGAACAAAGTCTGGTAGCTTTTTAGCAACTTCTTATCGCCTGAGGGCTGCCTCTATCCTGGCAGGCCCCGGGCGTGATGCCTCTTTGTATAATTGGGACATTTGGCCCTTGTGTCCCTTTGTCCTTCCTTGTGTGCCTTAAGGTACACCTCGGTGCTATGTGCCTTGCTACAGACCCCACATTCGGGCTTAGCCTTGCAGCTAGCCTGGTGGTGACCATATCTTTGGCACTTAAAGCACAGTGGCTCAGCACATAATTTTTTAGGCTGAGGTGACCCAGATCAAAGGTAGTGATTAGGGCTCCTTTCAGGGTCACCAGGACTTGCCTGGTTGAGCTCTTCCCTTTTGATATTCGGGAAGCCTCCACGACCTATAGGTGTGGTGTGATCAGATCCACATCATACGAAAATGAGAAGCCAAATAGTAGCATCTTGACTCTCCTATCGTCGGGATTCAGTGATGAGAACACACTTTCCTCCCCTCTTTAAGTTCCTCGATTCCTGCGGAAATTCAGGATAGCTTGGTGTTTGGGCATAATAATCATGCCCTGGTCTCTGGCAACCCGGATTTTATAACCGGATTTTTCTATGGATCTCCAATGCTCTTACAAATTTGGGAGGCATTGTCCGAGCCTTCAGGGTTTTGAGGGAACCTTGAAATGTGGGAAACGCCTAGGGAGTCCAGACTTCCCTCAGTCTATCTCCGGGCCCGGGTCGTTTCGGTCCACCCTTTCGGCTTAAATTCTGGGCTTCAGTCGTGGGAGCAGCAAATGTCCCTTGGCTGGTTCAGCATTTGCTCCCATCTCGGGCAGAGAGGATGTTTGAGGGGGTACTCAGGGACGCCTGTATGGCTTCAGAGTGACTGCCATGGTCCCGGGCCTTGCACAGTTCGTCATTTGTCTCTCTATTTTGTGGGGGGGTTGTAGTAATATTTGCCATGAAATAATAGTTATTTCATCCTATCCCTGCCCCCCCCCACCACGAATCCAACTAATGTCTAAAAGCCAAAAGGGGTGGTGAGAGGCTATACGCAGCCAGTGGCCGTTGTACCGCAACTCACGGAAACAGTGTGAGTGCCAAAGGCGACATTGACTGCTTGACCCTAGCCTCCCGAAGACCAGCCGATTGACCTGACCAGGCCACCTGTCTTGCTGTAGTAAGGGACCAAAGAGGCGTGTTGCTAGCTGCAAGGCGTACTCATGCACGGCATCGCTCAATCTCCAGGACTCCCGTCTCCACAGCATACAGGGATGCCATGCATAGCAAACGCATGTAGATGTGAACCCCTGGGGAGAGACCAGAGGGGATGCCCTTCCACATACAAGATAGTCATCATTGTTTGGAACCCTTCTTTCCTCCTTCTCCAGTGAAACAGCCACCCAAAGGCTGTATCACCTCAGCGAGGGAGCTCAGGTCCTGCATCTCAAAGAGGAAGTTCCAGTGGAAGAACCACGAGTGTATACTGAGGATAAGGATAAGCTAGATATGTGAACTTGTCCCTTGCCGGGACTATGCCTATGAAGGGAGCCCGCCCTAATGACGACTCGATTAGAGTCGACTGAGCTTAGTCTTTACCCGCCATGGT
>NW_023659591.1:7500-15000 GCF_015228065.2 Penaeus monodon
ATAAAGGTGATGGGGGGGCTGTCGAATTCTTCCCTGTTAATTCAGGGTGAGGCAAGGCTGTGTCCTTCACCAAAACTTTTAACACTGTAGGGGTGGGTACAGGTTTCCATACAGGTGTTTAAATGCACGCACCCAAACGCCGCATCGGAGCTGGGGCATGCTTGTAACAAAAGCATCGCCCCCTCGTATGTGGCCCCCTGCGTTTGGTTTTCATAATTTTGGTAAATCGAACCTAGATAAATGAAGTTCCTTGGGCAAGGAATTTTCCTTGATGCCTATTTAGCCACTGGGTGGGTAAACTAGCCATCAGTGCTGGCCCAATACGGATAAATAAAGAGAGATTACCTAAAAGGGGGTTTAGCGGCACTTCCCTGGGAAAAGGAAATGGGGCCCTACCACACTCACTCCCGAGCATACAAAAATAAAAATACAATTAAGTACATGCTGTGACCATGGGGGCTCAGACGAACCCCACCCTTAAAGAAAAGAGGGGCTGATAATGGGAACTACTACCAAAGTCATGTGGCAACATTAGGAAAAATCAAAAATCTCAGCCTTGACTTTGCCGCATGTTGTATCCTATCTAGTCCTTGGATCACTGGTGGCGGCTCTTTATGAAAAATTTTGCAATGAGGCGAAGCCATTAGGGCCCAGAGTCTCCGGGCCAAGACCAAAATTTAGGACTTGGGGGCCGTTAGGGGGACCCACTCATCGACCATCTTGCGGCAGGACGTTGAAATTACAGAGTTTTTCTTAACTGTGCATAGCCATACTCTGGGCTGCCCAAACCAAAAAGTCAAAAGCGGGTTGGTCTGGAACAGGACCATGAAATATCAAAAAGACATTTGGGGATGTCGGTACCCATGCGAAGGACACAGCTGCGTTCTTCAAGGCCCTTTATATGCAGTTTTGCTCATGAAAGGAAACCGGACGCTATCCAGGTCTTGGAGTTCTTTTTATGCTTTTGTAATAAGTCCCCTCGCTGGGTACAGTTGGCAAAAAAAGTGTCCAAATGGCGGGTTTCACCGTGAACTGGGATGGACCTGTTCACATAACCGGGGTCGCCAACTCAGGCTTAGGGCACTAGCTCTTTTCCCGTGGCGACCCTGCCCCCGTTGTCTCTCTGCAAGACAACCCGGGTGGAGGAGACTTTGGAACGACCCAATGAATCTGGCTTGGAGCTCGACGAACCTGTCGGAGGAATTAGAGAGGGCCGTGTGCCTGCCTGAGACTCGCCTCGAGGGTTCTCGTGTGGGAAGGGGGGATGCGGCCCTGCGCCCCCCGTCGGCGTTAGCCCCTTTTGATGATGATAGATATATATATATATATATATATATATTATAGTTAAAATTTTTATATTAATTTTATAATATATTTATATTTATATTTATATTTATATTTTTATGTATATATATATATTAGTATATGATTATGTATTTTGTATGTATAATTCGCATGGCTCACACACCAACACACACACCCACCCCAAAACCCCACACACACCACACCCCACAATATATATAATATATATATTATATATAATTATATATTATATATATATAAAGTATATATATGTATGTTGTAATGTGTGTTGTTGTGTTACATTATATTAATATATATATATAATATATTACCGGCCCCCCCCCCCACAAACCACCAAACACCTACACACACACACACAACCCCACACCACACACACACAACACACACACACACACACCCCCACAACACACACGATACACACACACAACACAACACACACCAACAAAAACCACACACCAAACCCCCACACACCCCACACACACACCACATATATAATATAAATTATATATATTATAATATAATATATTATTAAAATATATATATACATGTATATATGTATGTTATTGTGTTTTTGTGTTTGGGGTGTGGTGTGGTATACACACCATAAAATTATATATATATTATATTATATATAATTTATATATAAAATTATATATATAATATATGTTGTGTGTATGTGTGTGTGTGTGTGGGTGTTTATAGGTTATATGTGTTTTTATATATATTTATAATAATATTATATATAATATTATTTATATAAATATACAATTTTATATATATATATATATATTATATATATGATGTGTGGTGGGTTGTGTGTATGTTGTTTCAACACAACCCACACACACACACGCACACGCACACCACACGCACACGCACACCACACACACAACACACACACACACACCACCACACCCACCAACACACACACCACACCACGCAATCCACCACACACACACCAAAACACTGGATAAATAAAAATCCCCACAGCACACGCAAGCACACACACACACACACACACACACACCAAAATACACACACCCACACCCACAAAACCCCACACCACCACACTACACACACACCACCACACACACATGGGTTGTGGTGTGTGTGTTTTGGGGTGATATGTATTTATATAAATTTTATTTAATATAGTACACACACACCACACACACACAACAAAATACACCACTACACACAAACCACCACCAAAACCTACACACAACAGACCACACACACAACACACAAAAGACAACACACACCCCACACACACACACACACACACACACACACCCCACACCACACACACACCACACACAAAACAATATAATTTAAAATTTATATATATAAAATTAATTATTGGTGTTGTGTGGTGTGTTGGTGTGTGTGTGTGTGTGGTGTGTGTGGGGTGTTGTGTGTTTATTAATATATATATATATATATACACACACACACACACACACACACACCACACACACACACACACCACACACACACCACACACACCAATATATATATATATATTTTAATATTTTAATATTTTGTTGGGGTGTGTGTTTGTGTGGTGTGTGTGTTGTGTGTGTTGGGGTTGTGTTGTGTGTTTGTGTGTGTTGTTGTGTGTGTGTGTTGTGTGTGTCTGTGGTGTGTTTTGTGTGTGGTGTGTTTTTTGTGGTATTTTTGTATTTTTGTATGTGTGTTGTGTGTGTTGTTCGAAATATAATTATTATATTACATACATATCCCACACACACACACACACACACACCCACCACTGTGTGTGTGTGTGTGTTGTTTGTATGGTGTTGTGTGGTGTGGGTGGTGTGTGTGTGTGGGGGGTTATGGTGTTGGTGTGGTGTGTGTGGTGTGTGCGTGGGGGTTGCGTGTGGGGACTCTTTATTTCCAGTTGTGTGTTGTGTGTGTGTGATTGCGGGTGTGTGTGGGTGTGTTGTGTGGTGTGTGGTGTGTGTGGGTTTTGTGTGTGTGTGTGTGGTTGCGGTGCGTTGGTGTGGTGTGCGTGTGTGGGTGGGGGTGGGGTTGTGTGAACATAAATACATACCACGACACACACAAACATCAATTATATATATATATAAATATATATATTGTTATATATATATAAAATAATATATATATATATATTATATATATATATATATATAAAAATTCCATATATACACATTTTCACACACCACACACACACCATACACACACACATATTTTATATAATAATATTATATATATAAAATTATATATATATATATATATTATTTATATAGTGTGTTATACACACACACAAAACCCCACACCCCCACAAATATACATCTAAAATAATATACATTATATATATATAATATATTTATATATAAAATATATTTATTATTAATATTATATAGGGTTTGTGTGTGTGTGTGTGTTGGTGTGTGTGTGGGTGTGTGTGTGTTTGTGTGGTGTTTGGTGTGGTTTAGGGTGTGTGTGTTGTGGTGTGTGTGTGGGTGTGGTTTGTGTGTGGGTGTGGTGTTGTGTGTGTGTTTTTTGTGTTGGTGTGTGGGGTTTGAGACATCGTTTATATATATATATATATTATATATATTATGTTACAACACACACACCACAATAATACATACATAATATACATGTAATATTATATATATATAATTATATTATATTATTTTATATATATATATTGGGGGTGTGTGTGGGTGTGTGTTTTGTGTGTGGTTTTGTGTGTTGTGGTGTGGTGGGCACATGCGTACATATTACTAAAAACATACATAATCATACATAATATAATAAAACTATACAAAAAATATAAAATATAAATTAAAATATTATAATATATAATAAAATATATATATAATATATTTATATATATATATATATATATACATCATCACCATCATAAAGGGGTAACCCCGAGGGGGCGCCGGCCGATCCACCTTCGTTTCCCAGCCACGGAATCCCTCGAGGGAGTCTCCAGGCAGGCCACGGCCCTTCTAATTCCTCGCGACAGGTCCGCGAGCTCCCCAACCCATGATCTCTTGGGTCTTTCCCCAAAAATCTCCTCCCCCCGGGGTTTCTTGCAAGAAAAACCGATGGGCAGGGTCGTCACAGGGAAAAAAGGCTAGGGCCCAATACCCGAGTTGGCGATCCCGGATTTTTAAGTAACAGGTCCTTGCCGTCTCACGGTGTAACCGCCGTTGGACACTGGTCCTCCCAAAACTGTACCCAGCGGGGGGACTTATTACAAAACATAAAAAACAGACCCAAGACACGGATAGCGTCCAGTTTCGCTTTCATGAAAAAAACTGGCGTACAAGGCCTTAAAGACACGCAGCTGTGTCCTTCTGCATGGGTACCGAATTTTCCAAATCCCTTTTTTTGATCGGTTCATGGCCCCTTTTGCCAGACCAATCCGTCTTTGACTTCTTGTCGGGGCCCCGAGATTGGGTATGCTCCCAATTAAGTAAACTTTTAAACTTCAACGTCCTCGCCGCAAGCTGGATCGACTGAGTGGGTCCCCTAACGGGCCCCCCAAAAGTCCTGAATCTTGGTCTGGGCCGGGAAACCTCTAGGAAATGGCTTTTCTGGCAAAATTTTCACAAGAGCCCCACCAGTGCTCCAAGGACTCGAAGGATCAAACGTCGGCAAAGCCCAAGGGTCTGAGACTTGATATTGCCAAATTTGCCCACACTGATTTTGGCTAGTACTCCCTTATCCAGTCCATCTTCTTCTTTTAACGGTAGTTCAGTCGACACATGGGACAGCATGATACTTAATTTAGTTTTCATGTTTTGATGCCTTGGGGTGAGTACGTGGTAGGGTCCCCAGTTCCTTTCCACGGAGAAAATGCCGTGATCCTTTTTTGGAAACATTCTCTTTTTTACCAGTATTGGGACCAGCATGATTGGTAGTTTACCCACCCAGTGGCTAAATAGGCAATCAAGGAGAAGTCCTTGCCCCAAAGGAACTTCATCTTATCTAGGTTCGATTTACTAAAAATTTTGTAAAACCCAAAGCATTGCGCACTACGAGCTGGGCGTGCTGTCTACAAGCATCACCCACGTCTCGCATGCGGCGATTGGTGCTGCACTTAAACACCTTAGACTGTTCCATCCTACGGTTTTTGAAAAATTTGGGGCAAGGGGCCCAAAACCTTTTCCACCCCTTTAAATTCAGGGAAGAAGTTCGACAGCCCCCATCACACTTTTTAGCCTTTCGTACCCATAAAGGCTTTCTATTAGGCCAATAAACTGTGTCAGAAACCCCCCTGAGTCTAGGATCTCCCCTAGCGATTCCAAAAACACCCAGTTAAACGCCTTTAGGTCATGTAGGTTGAAAGCAAACCCACAAACCCAAAGGCACGATCGAAGGCCTAGAATATGGTCTATTTTGGACTTGTGGACCGACTGCTCCGGTCTCCCGTGCCCAGTAGGGGGTTGCGGATCCGTTTTTAGAAAATGGGGCAGAACCTTTCTGGGATGTGAGCAGTTAAAGCCACGGGAGTTCTAAATCCCAAAGATCCCCTTCTCCCTTCCCAAAAGGGATGACCACGCCCCTCAGCAGGTCAGGGGGGAAAGGACCAGACTGCCCCAAAGGGAGTTAGGGCGTATGAGCCCTGAGCCCCAAAGGTTACCCCCGCCCCTTTCATTCAGCGGGATTCACATATGCCTGCAAATTTTCCTTCTTCAGTTGGAAATTGATCCCAACCTTGTTAAGTAGGAGGGTTTCCTTTTTGATGGGGGGTCCGGGAAGGCACGAGACATCCTTGCATCAAAGTTAACGTTGGAGGGTCTACCTATACAACTGCTCAAAAAACTCCCCAAATTTACGTCCTCAACATGATTAGATGATCTGTCATTGTGATCGGATGAGTCACGTGAGGAGGGCTTTGAGTTCAGCTTTCCAGGGGTTGGGGCAGGGGAAAAGGTCTTTACCCAAAAAGCCTTTAAACCCCCTCAGCAAGATTCCCGATGAAAATGTTCCTTGTCCCCTTTTAGCAGTGCCCGACCCTATGCACCATGGATGAGCAAAAACTTTTTTAAACCCTTCAGCCGACCATGCGCATATTTATCCCCTAAATTTTCCAGGGAGATGGAATTCTAAAACCTTTCCCTTTGGGGAACGCCAAAAGGACTCCTGAGCTGCTTCGAGTGTTTTGTGCTTAAAAGCTTCCCAGGCAACTGGTTCGTCAGGTTGCGATTTTTGTGAATCGGTCAGAGAGGCCCGGTGAACCACGGGCACACTCCTCCTCCCTTAGTCTGTCGGGGAAAAACCTTAGGGTGGCCCCTGGAAAGGGGGGGAGTTTTGAAGTGGGCCTGTAGGGGACCACAACCCGCCTATAGTCAGTGCCACAGAATTTGGCACTCTGGTAAATCTATGTTCGGGGATCTCCAGCGTGCTAAAAAATTTTTCATTCCTTGGCCCCTTCCTATATCCTGTACCATGTCCACGATCGGTTGGAGCGCTGGTACCCCGGACCAGAATCCTCATTTTCTGGGAACCTGCAAAGTCCCTGTAAGGGGCTATTCTCCTGATGGGTCGGCCCCCGACTATGGGGGCCCACAGACGACATCTCTAGCCAGCTCGTTACACCGGACACCACATTGAGTCGCCCAGAACAATGCGTTCAATGCAATTTTCTGCCCCAGTCGAGGTTTTTGGGATGAACGCCTCTTTCACATCAAATTTTAAAAACATCGGAGGGGGTTTATACAGCAATAAGAACATAAGCCAAAAACATGCTTTGGGGTTAAGCCATAATACGCTCATCAACCGGTTCACCTCAAATACTGGGGGTGAATTTGGGTGGAGATGGCTATGGCAACCTGGGGGTGACCATCGCTGCGGGGGGCCAATTAGGTGTACCCCCCTAATAAACGTGCCCCTACCCAGTCTTCTCATCTCCAAAAGAGCAGCCACCTCAAATCCCCTTTTCTTCAAATTCCCCCGATAAGGGTAACCCCTTGGAACTGCAACGAGAAGCTCAAGCACTTAACACTATCTAGGGTCCCACACCACCGCTTTCATCACCTTGCACGTGAAGCACCCATCCACTCCAACACACACACACACACAACACATATATATATATATATATTATAATTATATATATATATATATATATGTGTGTGTGTGTGTGTGTGTGTGTGTGTGTGTGTGTGTGTGTGTGTGTGTGTG
>NW_023659591.1:17500-21009 GCF_015228065.2 Penaeus monodon
ATGTAAATGTATTAATGAGCGGGGGGTTTCTTTTTTGTGTAGGTCAGTATTTACAACAATCAGATTTTATGTTCACATTTTATGCTTTTTATTGGCACATTATATGCTGATAACTTTAGACATCTAAACAATTGAAAATTACACAGGCAAAATGGTAAAGCCTCAAAATCCTGCTGACCCAAGGGTCCCACTAAATCTAAATACAGCCCTGGGTACAGTCTTTGGGCAAACATTGGTTGAATCTTGCGTGTGGGAGGTGTCGTAAGGCGCAGACTGATGCCGACAAAAGTATAGAAGTTAACAATGGATAGGGTTGGGATATGTTGGGTGCCTGTATATGCTATATAATCCGACTCTGATATAGCAAGGGTTTTCGCTGGTTTGTTACGGAGATTTTCTGTACTTGACTGGTGATGGTAAGCTGAACAGTAGAATGGAAGATAGACAGCCCACAGATCCCGACGTTCCTTTTTGCGTCTCCGTGTGGGGGATAGTAGCTAGTTGTCTCCTTGCGAACTGGCAGAATCTCCCGGTCGAGTCCTTCTCGGCATTCATGGGCCAATCCTATCACGACCCAGCCATGCTTGGGGAAGTCTGTCAAATGGATTACGTGACGATTCAAATTACTAAGGAGATGCAATAGAGTAATGTGATTACATTTTTGATAGGTTATATGTTTATAGAAATATTCATAGAAATATTCAAAATGGTTAATATAAAACATAATATCCACAAACAAGGACACATATCTTGGCAAACATGTCTTTATCTCTACATGTATTGGAATTTCTCCCTTTCATTACATTGTCATATATTAAACTTGTTCTACCGTCAATTTGCGGCATGGAACACCATACGACCCATTTTCCTCTGTCAGTCTGTGCAATATATTATGGAAAGTGTTTCTTAGCACTCTGAGCCTCCGGGCTAGTACAGTGGTAACATGTCAGCATCACATCCAAGGCGACGAGAAGTTTTAACTGTCGTCTGGAGTTTACTGCTGCTGCTGGGTACCATGGCGGGTAAAGACTAAGCTCAGTCGACTCTAATCCAGACGTCAATATGGCGGGCTCCTTCATATGGCATAGTCCGGCAAGGACAAGTTCACATATCTAGCTTATCCTTATCCTCAGTATACACTCGTGGTTCTTCCACTGGAACTTCCTCTTTGAGATGCAGGACCTGAGCTCCCTCGCTGAGGTGATACAGCCTTTGGGTGGCTGTTTCACTGGAGAAGGAGGAAAGAAGGGTTCCAAACAATGATGACTATCTTGTATGTGGAAGGGCATCCCCTCTGGTCTCTCCCCAGGGGTTCACATCTACATGCGTTTGCTATGCATGGCATCCCTGTATGCTGTGGAGACGGGAGTCCTGGAGATTGAGCGATGCCGTGCATGAGTACGCCTTGCAGCTAGCAACACGCCTCTTTGGTCCCTTACTACAGCAAGACAGGTGGCCTGGTCAGGTCAATCGGCTGGTCTTCGGGAGGCTAGGGTCAAGCAGTCAATGTCGCCGTTGGCACTCACACTGTTTCCGTGAGTTGCGGTACAACGGCCACTGGCTGCGTATAGCCTCTCACCACCCCTGTGGCTGTTAGACATTAGTTGGATTCCGTGGTGGGTGGGGGCATGATAGGATGAAATAACTACTTATTTCATGGCAAATATTACTACAACCCCCCCACAAAATAGAGAGACAAATGACGAACTGTGCAAGGCCCAGACCATGGCAGTCACTCTGAAGCCATACATGGCTGTCCCTGAGTACCCCCTCAAACATCCTCTCTGACCGAGATGGGAGCAAATGCTGAACCAGCCAAGACATTTGCTGCTCCCACGACTGAAGCCCAGAATTTAAGCCGAAAGGGTGGACCGAAACGACCCAGGCCGGAGATAGACTGAGGGAAAGTTGGACTCCCTAGGCTTTTTCCCACAGTTCAAGGTTCCCTCTAAACCTGAAGGCTTCGACAATGCCTACCAATTGGTAAGAGCATTGGAGATCCATAGAAAAATCCGGTTATCAATCCGGGTTGCCAGAGACCAGGGCATGATTATTATGCCCAAACACCAAGCTACCTGAATTTCCTGCAGGAATCCGAGGAACTTAAAGAGGGGAGGAAAGTGTGCCCTCTCATCACTGAATCCCGACGATAGGAGAGTCAAGATGCTACTACTTGGTTCTCACTTTTGTTATGGTGTGGATCTGATCCATCACCCCTACAAGTCGTGGAGGCTTCCTGAATGTCGAAAGGGAAGAGCTCAACCAGGCAAGTCTGGTGACCCTGAAAGGAGCCCTAATCACTACCTTTGATCTGGGTCACCTTCAGCCAAAAAACTTATGTGCCTGAGCCACTGGCTTTAAGTGCCAAAGATATGGTCACCACCAGGATAGCTGCAAGGCCAAGCCTGAAATGTGGGGTCTGTAGCAAGGCACATAGCACCGAGGTGTACCTTAAGGCACAAAAGGGAAAGGACAAAGGGACACAAGGCCAAATGTCCCAATTATAAAAAGAGGCATCACCCCTGGAGCCTGCAGGATAGAGCAGCCCTCAGGCGATAAGAAGTTGCTAAAAAGCTACCAGACTTTGTTTTCCCGCTCCCCAGCACCCATGTTTGGGGACAAAACAAAAGAAGACTTCCCGACCTCCCAAGAGGAAGCTCCTCCACGGCCGACACAGGATATCTACAGTAAAAAGGAATTCTACCATTACAAAAGCGCAGACAAAGAACCACAGGAATAAAGGTTTAAAGAGCAAAAGTCTCTCCAAGAGACGATAATCTCCTCTTGATGAGGATGATATGACTCTCCTGTTGCTGCTGTAGTCACTGCAGTTGCAATAGCTTTGGGAGGTCGAGTTGAGGGGACGGAGAAGGGAGCCACGATGGTTGCAGTCCTGAAAGGGAGGAAGCTGAACAGAGCCAAGCAGCTCCACCTCACCCCCGGGCGAGACTCCCCTCCCCACCCCAACCCTGGGCCCCGCCCTCACAGGGAGAGCCAAAACAGGAATCTGTGCAGCCAAAGCCAGAACAAGCTGACCTTACCCAGATGAAGTCAGCAAAGAAAAAAGATACACAGAAATGAAGTGAGAAAAGCCAAACTAACAAAAGTCAGAGCTACCAAAGGCTTTTCTTTGAGATTCACATGGCCAGGGCCCCCCCTCAAGCTGTAAAAATGTGTATAGCAAGCCAGGCTGTAGGAGCTTAGACATCAACCCGGTCTGTGTTATTGCAGCACAAGACCGAGTGATCATAGGGGGAGACTTCAATGCACACCACCCCCATCCTGGCTCCTTGCAGGGGATTGGATGCGGCAGGTCATCACATAGCCAATGTGCTTGAGACTTTCCCCGAGATCGCTCTTCTCAATAGCCAAGAGCCAATGTATGTCAGAGAAGGGGGTTTTAGATCTCACCTTGGCAACTGCAGCTCTGGTTTAAGAGAATTAGATGGTGTGTCGATGAAAATTTTCACAAGTGACCATTAGGCCTGTTTACCTCTGGTGTGGGGGGC
>NW_023659592.1:0-5000 GCF_015228065.2 Penaeus monodon
TCTTAAAAACAACTCCCAAATAAATAACTAACCATTACGAGAGCCCTATTACCCTTTTCCAAAACTAGTGTCCCCTCATCCATCCTTACCCATCTCACTGCTTCCGATTTCCGACACCTGCTCTACCCTTGCATTTATGTGTGGTGATTCCCCAGACCCATCCCCCTGGAAGGCCTGCCGCCGACAGGGAGAACTTTGTGACACGGGAAAGGGAAATACCTCGACCACGTCTCACCCGGTTCCAAACCCTTGCGTACGGGTTACCGAGGGCCCACCTTTCCCATTGGCGAGAAGTCTTGCCGGGGGCGCCCCCGATGGCGCCTGCAGACTGATTTTCGATCCCTACCTCCCCCTTACCAAATGCGACCCCACGCGGGCATACCAGGCGGCTGGGGCCCTCCCCAAATCGCAAAAATCAGCCGGGTTAGGGCAAACAAAGGTGGCCCCACCCTTGCCGGCTTTATCCTCCTTTCCGCCTCCCTCCTTTTTTTACCTCCATTTGGGTTAGCCCCAGCACTTTTTCTCTAACTAAATCATCTTTTCGATAACCCCTTTATCCTCCCTTTTCCTCCTCCCCCCCCCCCCCGGCAACAGGTTTTTTTTTTTTTTTTTTTTTTTTTTTTCTTTTTCTTTTTTTAAATATTAATTTTTGCCTTTGCCTTTTCTCTTCAGGGAAATCCAGGTGGATTTCGAAACTTTAGTCCCCTTTTCTTTAAATCTAGTCTTTGCATTTTTCTACCGTAGTTCAACACGGTTTGGGTTTTATAAACCCCCAACACCTACTATTATCACACAAATCCCCAACACACACGCACACAAAATATATGTATAAATTTTATACAACAATATATAAATATATAAATAATATATATATATATTATTATAATTATATATATTTATAAATATTATTTTATAAATTATCATCATAAAGGGGCTAACGCTGAGGGGCACATGCCCTCCACCCTTGCTTCCAGCCACCAGGATCCCTCGGGCGTCTTCCCAGGCCCCCCCCCATCTCTTTCCTCCGACAGTTCTCATGGGGCTGCCCAACCTGATCTCCGGGGCCCCCCAATCCCACGGTCTCCTCCACCCTTTGGTTTCTCGCAGAAAACCCCAACCTTTATGGCAGGTCGTCCACTTCCTGTTTTGGCAATCCCGGTTATAAAGTTAGGTCCCATCCCCATCTCACGGTGTACCCCCCGGTTGGACATGTGGCCCAGCCACTTTACCCCATGATCCGGGAAAGGGGACTTTTTCCCAAAAAGGATCAAGGCAGACTCCAAACCTGGATAGATCCTTTTCGTTTTCCATAAGAGCAAACTGATATAAAGGGCCTTAAGACCCAGCTTGGCCCTTTCTGCAAGGTCCGACACCCCAAACGCTCTTTTTATCAATTTCATGGCCCCGTTGTCAGACCAATCCTCTACTGCTTTTTGTCTGCAGCCCAGAGATAGGACAACGCTCCCAAAAGTATGTAAAACTCTCTGAAACTTCAACGTCCCGCCAAAACCAGAATCGTCTGAACGGGTTCCCCTAACAGGCCCCCAAGCCCCTGAATCTTGGTCTTGGCCGGAGACCTCTGGGCCCAAGGGGCTTTGCCTCATTGCAAAATGCATCAAAGGGCCCACCATGACCCCAAAGGCTCAGATGGATACAACCATCGGAAAAGAAAAAGGGTCTGATCTTGATATTCCTATGTTGCTCCACAGGGGCTTTGGCTTACTCGCCCTTACCCCCAGTCCATCAGGTTTTTCAAAGGTTTTTGATGCAAGGACCCCTTGCCTCCCCCTTTGAATTAACAGGGAAAAGTTTGACGGGGCCCCCCCCACATTTTAAGCACTTTCAGAAACCAGTATAGGGGCTTGCTATTGGCCAAAAATCTGTGCCCCGAACCCCCTGGTTTCGGGATCTCCAAAAACGTTTCCCCCGTGCACCGAAAAACCCTTCTTGGGGTTGATGCAGGTTCAAGCAACCCACGACCGCTCATGACCCCTTTTCCAAAATTACTCGAAGCCTAGTATACGGTCTATCATGGACTTGCCAGAATAAATGGACGGCTCCAGTTCTGACCCCTCATTAGTGTTGCGATCCTTTCAGAAAATGTGGCGAGAACCTTGCCTGTATGCTAAGCACGAAATGCCAGGGTTTCTACAACCCCAACGATCCCCTTTCCCCTTCCAGAGAGGGATGACCCCCCCCTCCGGGTCAGGGGAATGGAAACCAGACTGCCAAATGGCAGTAGGTTTAAATGCAGGCCCCGAGCCTAGGTTTACCCCCAGCCTTTTCAGTTCAGCAGGGATATCACATATGCCGCAGTTTCCCACTCTTCAGTTTGGGAAAATTGCCACCTAACCTCCCTTAGGGTAGAGGGTTCCTCGCTGGATGGGTCCGGCACAGGCATTTAACATCGCTTGCATCAACTAACTTACAACTGTCAAAATTCAACCCCATTAAGAACCTCAACGATCGGATGCCGTCATGCACTGTCGGACTGCAGTCACTGTGAGGAGGGGTTAGAGTTTAGTTTTCCCCCGTGCTTATAGGCAGGCAAAAGGGCTTTCCAAAATGCCCTTTAACCCCCCTAAGTTCCCAAAGAACCTTTCCTTGTCACTTCTCTAGTTTCCGACGCAAGACTTTATTCCCCCTTCGCCACCTTGCTTCAGTGGCCTCTAATTCTCCAGGAGATGGAAAACTGCCTTGCCCTTTGGTTTACCCAATGGCTCCCGGGGCTTCGAGTGTTATGCACTTGAAAAACTCCCACAGAGCACTGGTTTTTGAAATTTACGGTTAGACTGCCATGGTGAACCCACGGGCACACTCCTCCCCCTTATCGCCAGGTGAAACCCTTTGGGGGGGCCCTGGAGAGATGGGGTTTTTAAATGGACCCCAGGGGACCCAACCGTCCCCATGGTCGGTGCCAAGAACCGGCACTCCTAACCCCGCTTTTTGGAGGATCCTCCATGCGTGCAACAAAAATGTGGTCATCCCTTGGCCCTGTACCCATACCTGCACCATGTCCGTGATGCAGGTTGGGCGCTGGGAAAGGGAGCCAGATCCTCTCCTCTGGGACCCCAGCAAAGTCCGGGGAAGAGGTATTTTCCCCCTGCTGGGGGTTAGCCCCCCGGCCATGGGGGGCCAAAAAACATCTTATAGCCCCGCCGGGCACGCCCCGGGTACCACATTGAAGTGCCCAGAAATGCGAATATCTCGCTGGGGGGGAATTTTCTGCTACAGATGGAGTTTTGGGAAAACGCCTCTTTCACATCAATTTTTTAAAACACGGTAGGGTGATACAACAAAAAGAACTAAGCCAAAAGCTGCTTTATCCCCAATTCCTAATAGGGTTATAACCGTTCACCCCCAAATTTCCGGGGCTGAAGTTTGGGTGAGATGGGTATGGCACACTCTGGAGGTGATGACCATCGCTGCGCCCGACCCTAGTATGTACCCCCCATACTGATCGTGTCGTTACAGGTCTTTTCCCTCGAGAGGGGGCCCCTCAACTCCCCCGTCGCCTTTTTCCCGCGATAGCCAGTTAACCGTATCCTCCAAGGCCGGGTGTTCCTGAGGGGAGGTCGGGTGGTCACTCCGGGGGCATGCCCACCTCTGCCGCCCCTGCTGAAAGCCTAAGAAAGGGGGGGTTGGGGAACTGTGGGACCCCCATTCCGCCCGGGGGTTCCCGAGGGGTTTGCCCCAAACTTTATGGTGGGTTTTTGGGGCCTGCCTTGGGGAGGGGGGAAAAACTCTCGTTCCAACTGCGCCCCGACATTTGCCCTCCCAGCGGGACCCCAACCCCCCTTACTTTCTGGGTGGGGACAACACCCCTCCCCCGAATTCCAATTATTTTTTTGCATTGCCGTGGGTCTTTTTGGGGGGGGAGGACTGGCAAGGTCCACTTTCGCCCGCTGCCCCCTTACCCCCGGTGGGTGGGGGCGGAGTTGGTATGGGGCCCAGCGTAATATATATATATATAATAATATTTTAATATAATATTTTTTAATATTTAAAATATTTTTTGTTATATCATACACACCAACCCCTATAGTTACACACACACACACACCCCACACACCATATATATATTATAATTATTATATAAATATTTTATATATATTAATTTTAAAATTATAATATAAAATAACATATCACCCTTTGCCATGAAAAGTGCACCTCTCTCTCTCTTTTGCACACACATATACTCCCCCGTATTGGGTTTTTTTTTTTATACATTATTACCCTTTTTTCTTTTTACAAATAAACCGAAAAAGAAAAAATTTTTTAAAAATTATAACTCCTTCCAATTTTTTTTTCTGAACCCCCCCGAAAAAAAAAAAAATAGAAAAAATCTTTTTTTAGTTTTTACACACCAACAAACCCACACCACACCCACACCACACCCCCAACCCCATATTATATATTATATATATATATATAAAATATAATTAATAATATATATATATAATATATATATACTGTCAACTACATTTATCTATTTGCGCGAGAAGGTTTCAAAATGTGATCACTATAAAAAAAAGGATTCAAATAAATATTTAACAACTTAAATTCTTGGACCCCCTGCACATAAACACAGTCACTGTACCCTCTAGGGTTTTCGTTCGTTTTTTAAAAAAATGATACGTATTTTCTGTTTTTTTCTTCTGCCCGAAAAAAAACAGGTCTTTTATAATAAAACTTTGATTTTCTAACAAAACACAGTATGCCATTTTTTCTACACACGTATTACTAAACTGGGGTGTTGACGAATAACAAGAATAAAGATGGGGAAATTAAATTTTGGCCTTCTCTTTTTTGGAACCATCCGCTAGTATTTTTCCCCGAGTTGAAACAAAACAAAACCCGTATTTTCTCAATAGGTGTTTTGGGAATTGGGTCGACTCCCCCAAAAACCCACCCTTTGGAAAACTATCGAAAATATTGAAAAATTTTTTATTAGAAATAAAAAATACATAATTTTCGGGCCTCATTACCAAATATTTACA
>NW_023659592.1:7500-21007 GCF_015228065.2 Penaeus monodon
CCATCAGCCAAAGGGCCCATGCGCCGGAGGTGAGGTACGCCAGAGGTTCAGAGAGATCCTTATTAACCATCTCTCTTTTTTCATATATATACCGACGGCCCCAAAGGCAGATGAGTGTGTGGGTGCGGGTGTATGGTCGACTGAATGTGAACTAAAGTTCAACTTGCCGAATCATATATCGATCTTTCTTGCTGAAAAATTTGCTATTGATAAAGCCATTGATTTTTCACTACGAAAGACCCACGATAGATATAATTTTTTTTAGATTCCTTAAGTTTACTTAAAGCTATTAAATCATTAGAAACCACCAAAATTTAACTACTGGTTATCATTCGAACTACATGGTGCCAATAATCATCAAGCTAATATGGGTACCAGGCCACTCTGGATCCATGGCAATGAGCAGGCTGACAAATTAGCCGGTCAACTCTGATTTTGGACCTTAAGAAGTCCGTAAAAAGATTCTCAGGTGTTTTTTGTCTCTTATAAAGCAAAATAATCTCCTGTGGCGATGAGTGGACCAGCCTCCAACTCTCAAAAATAAAACAAAATAGAACTGTGGGCCAGCCCACAGAAAGGGGAGAAGGAGGAGGTGGGGTTGGCCCCATTGGTCAACAGCCAAGACTTACCCACCCCACTCCTACTTGAAAAAAGATTCCCCCACGATGCCACCTTTGCAATACCAAATTACACACACCACACACACACACACACATACACACACACACAAACACACACACAACACACAGTCACAAACCTACACGCACACACACACATACACAAAACACACACCACACGATATCCTGACATCTGCAACAAAAACAAAAATACATAACAAAATTTAAAAATATTATTTCCACAAAAAAATAAAGAAATTTTCCTAATAAACATCTTAAAGATGATTAAAATCTTTAGTAAAGTATCACTTTTTAAGGGGGAAAAGAACTTTATGAAACCCTTTTTAGATTGACGAATAATAGGATCCTTGGCTTAATAACCTTGCCACATGCGCTGGTTGATACCAAGAAATCCAACAAAAAGAAAAAAGAAGAATTGGTTTCCAATGTAACAAAAAACCCAAAAGTAACACACATATTTTAATATATATTAATATATATAAATATATAGATATTATATAATAATATATATATATTGTGTATACACACAAATAACACAACACACACACCACACACACACACAAAACCAAATATAATAAAAAAATTTTTATATATATAAATATCTTTTTATATATATATAAATTTTATATTACTATTTTTTACATATATATATTTTTTATAAAAATATATATATTTTTATAAATATATATAACAATATAATAAATATATATATATATATATATATATATATTTATATATATATATATACTAATATATATATAAAAAAACCTCACATCAATAACGGTATGCTCATGTTTGAGCAGCGGTGGACCTCTCCCCACCATCCTTCGCCACTCAACTCGATCTTTGCGCTTTTCTTTCACCTTGTACCATCGACAGCCCGCAACACATTTGTTTGTTGTCGCTCAGTCTTGTCTTCGGTTTGCCTCTTCCCTGGTTCCCATCACCATCCCTGTCAGCAAGTTTTTCTCCATACTTTTACTTCTCATCACATGACCAATAAATTTTAATTTCCTTTTGTTCAAGATGTCCAAAAGCTGGTCTTTACAATTTATTTTTCTCAGCCTTCATCAGTACTTTCTTCAACTGGATTATTGATACCCTTTGTTTTTAAAGGCATTTTCTTTTTTCAGTTTCACTTAGTGTTTTTTTCAGATATCCAGGGGGAAATTTGTCTTTTTCTTTTTGGCGACAGTTTTCTTAAGCAGCGCTCAGCAAGAGTTCTTTTCCTTCTTCCCACAACTCATTTGGTGTTTTATCATCTTCACATTGATTGAGTACTTCAAATTAGTTTGACACTAAAATTCTGTAATTGTTACAAGAGTTTTGTAGTCGAGCTTTAGAGGGTGTTGGATGCTCCATCTTTTTGAGTCTTATTTGAAAGTCGATAGTTAGAAGTTGGTGGGTCACTGTTGCAGTCGGAAACCAGGTCTTGTCTTGGCATTTTTTATGCAACTTTTCCATTTTATGGTTCAGCAAAATGTAGTAAATTTTGGTTGCGTTTTTCTTTTGTCTGGTGAAAACCACGTGTACAAGTGTCTTGGGTAGTGTTTGGAACAATGTATTGGCTATAACTAGATTTTTGTACTACAGAATTCAATAAATCTTCACCTCTTTCATTTATATCTCCAAGGCCGAATTTTCCACAGGTGTCATTTTTTTTTTTAGATCAAATTTTTTCCTACTTTGGCGTTGAGGATTCCCATGATTTCTTTTTTCATCTCTTTTTAGGGATTGTGTCTAAAGTATCTTGGAGATGTTATAAAAATTTCCATTTCTTCATCACTTGCAAAGTTGGTTGGTGCGTAGCATTGTATAATACTAATGTTATGAAGTTTGCTTGTATTCTGACTTTTAAAATGCGATCATTATTTGGGCTGTACCCAATTAGTGCATTTGCAGTTTTTTCGTGAGAATCCCTAGCAAATCCGTGACTATAATTTCCTTCTCTTTTCCAGAAAAAAGAACTGTCTTGTTTTCTTTAGTTTTTGAAACATTCCATTACTTTTTCCCAAATTTGGGCTCACTTATTCCTAGTATTTGAATGTTGTATCTATCCATTTCGTTACAGACAGTATGTAATTTACCCATCTCTTTCATTTTCTTACGTTCCACGTTCCGAATTTTTAATGTGTTTCTTAATTGGACATTTTTTCTTTATCTTATTTGTCTTCCAGATGCATATTTAACATTGTCAGCCTGGTTCCCCACGAATAACGCGCGCCCCTTTTATAACCACGCGACGGGCGATGTGGTATGATTATCATTTCTGATTTAATCCCTTGGTGTAGAGGTTTTGCCAGGAGAAAATAAAGTTGAGTGAATCCCCCAGGCTCCTTCTCACTCGCAGTCTCCAACTAACTGGAGAACTATCTCTGGCCGCTTTAAAACGTAAAACTGTAATACGCCAGACATATATTTGGTGAAACCAGTAATCAGTAGAAACCCTGGTTGTTTTCACCAGACTCCACTGCCCTGCTGCCGACAGTTTCACCGCAACCCTGGGATAGGGAGCCCATAAAGGGGGGGTATCCTTATTCAAAGGAACTCCAGGGTGCAATACATACATATATGTATGGGGTCCACTTCAAAAATCCCCCTCTCTCCAGTGGCCCCCAAAGGTGTTTCACCTGACAGACTAAGGGAGGAGGAGTGTGCCCGTGGGTTCACCATAGCAATCTCTGAACCGTTTTCACTTCAAAAACCCAGTTGCCCTTGGGTGCTCTTCAGCGCATAACACTCGAACGCTCAGGAGTCCTTGGGCGTACCCTAAGGGAAGGCAAAAATTTCCATCTCCGGGAGACATTAGGGGCCCCTGAAGCAAGGCTGGGCTGAATGGAAAAAGTCTTGCGCTTCCATGGTGCTTAGGGCTCGGAACTGCTAGAAGTGAAAAGGACTTTTCTTTGGGAATTTTGCTGGGGGGTTTTGAAGGCCTTTCTTGGAAAATGACCTTTGCCCTGCCTCCCAAACCGAGAAAACTGAATCTAAGCCCTCCTCACAGATACGCAGTCCTATCAGCGGAGGACAGATCATCTCAATCTTTTTTGGGTTCGTTAATGTTGGGCTATTTTTTTAGCGTTTTACCAGGTAGACCTTCCAACGTTACTTGATGCAAGCGATGTTCGTCCCTTCCCCCACCCCAACGGGAACCCCTCCCCAACAGGGTTGTATGGCGATTTCCAAACTAAAGAGGGGGAAAAATGCGGCATATTGATTCCTCTGAACTGCTAAAGGCTGGGGGGGAACCTATTGGGTCGGGGCCCCTACTCCCCGACTGCCATCTGGCAGTCTGTACCATTCCCCCGACCTGCTAGGGGGGTGGTATCCCTCCTGGAAAAGGGGGGGGATCGTTGGGTTGTGCAACTATTTCGCCCACATTCTTCTGAAACGGGTCTGCAACCCTACTGAGGCTCAGAGACTGGAGCATCCCTTTTCTCCCGGGAAAAATCCACGTGACCCAACTAGGGTTTGAGTAATTTTGGAAGCCGTCGGGGAGTTTGGGCGTGGGGTTTCTTTCAACCTGCTCGACCTCAAGGCGTTTGACTCGGGCATCGGGGAAACGCTTTGGGGATCCTAAACCAGTGTGTGTTGTGTGTGTGGTGTGTGTGTGTGTGTGGTGGTGTGTGTGGTGTGTTGTGGAGTGGTGTGTTGTGTGTGTGTGTATTGTTGCAATATTATCTTTTATAAAATTGTACATATAAAATATATTTAATAATATTATATATATTTTATATTATAATATATATATGTACTTAAATCTTTTATATTCCACCATATATGTTACATATATATACATCATACTCAACATACACATATTTTATATATTATATATATTATATTAATATATATGCATATATAAAATATATTAATAATTATATAAAATTTTATATATATATATATATATATATAAAATATATATATATTTACCAACAACACACCACAACACACCACCACAAACACCATACCATACATATATTATATATATATAATATATTTTATAAAATATATATATATATATATATTATATATAATCTATATTATAATATATATATGAAAAATTTTATGTTATATTCAAATTATATATTTAAAATATTATATATTTATTATTTTATTACATATATATATATATATATTAATAATTTAAAAGTATTTTTATAATAAACCCCTTATAAAATTTTAAAAAGTTTTGTAACCCACCACCCCCACACCCCCACACACCACACCACACAACCCCACACTATAATATTATATAATATATATATAATATTAAAATATAATTTATTATATTATTTTAAAATATATATATATATAATTATATATTAATAATATATATATAAAATTAAAATTATATTTATATATTATATAATATATATATATATTTTATTAATTTAAATTTATTTATTATATTTATAATTATATATATAAAATTTTAAATTATTATATATATTATATATAATTAAAAATTTTATATATTTTATTATATAATATAAATATAATATTTTTTAAAATTATATATCTTTAAAATATATATATTTTAAAATTTTTGTGGGTGTGTGTGGTGGGTGTGTGTGTGTGTGTGGGTTGGGGTTTGTGTGGTTACTCTTTTATATTTTATATATGTTTTTATATTTTACATTTCTATATTTTATTTTTTTTTTTGTTTATTAATATATATATTATATAATATATATTTATCTGCATATATTACATTTTTCATATTTTATATTTTATTTTATATATTATATATAAATTTAACTATATATTTTATATAATATTAACTTTATAATTATATTTTTTATTATTTATTTATATTAAAATGTATATATATTATTTTTTTATTTTTTTATAAAAATTATTATATTTATATATGGGTTGTAAATTTGTTTGTGGTTGGGGTGTGTGGGGTGTTGGGGTTTTTGTTTTCTGTGTACCTATTAATAATTATTATATTAAATTTATTTATATCTATATTTTATTATTAATATTTTAAACTTATATTTTATACTATTATTTTTTATTTATTGTTGTTTTTATGTTGTTGTTTTTTATGTCACATTATGTGTGCGTACATTTAAAAGTTTTAAATAATAATATATATATAATTTAATATATATTAATTATATTAATTTTTATATATATTGTACATTTTTAAAGTATATATTGCACACACATACACCCCCACACCACCCCCTCAAAACACACACACACACACACACACACACACACCCACCCCACACACACACCACCCACTATTTTTCGGATCTCCATACTTCCCGATCACCGATAAAACGCCTTCTTGAGGTCGTCGGTTAAAGAAACCCCACGCCAAACTCACGACGGCTTCCCTTTTTACTCAAAGCCTAGAAATACGGTCTATCGGGGCTTCCGGGAGTAAATCGGACTGCCCCGTCTCTGAGCCTCAGATGGTTGCAGATCCGTTTCGAAAAAAGTGGGCGAGAATAGTTGTAAATCCCAAACATCCCCTTTCCCTTCCGAGGGGTGCCACCCCCCTCGCGGGTCGGGGGGAATGGCCAACCCCCGATGGAGTCGGTGTACAGGCCCCGACCATAGGTTTTACCCCCACCTTTTCATTCAGCAGGGGTATCACATCCTGCAGCTTTCCCCCTCTTCAGCTTGGAAACCCATACAACCTCTGTTGGGGTTTTGGGGGGGGGCCTCGTTGAGGGTGGGTCCGGCAAGGCCTGAACTCGCTTGCATCCAAAGCAACCTTTGGGAAGGTCTACCTGGTAAAACTGCTAAAAATACTCAGCCCAAACTTTGAACCTAAACATGAT
Organism: Penaeus monodon; assembly: GCF_015228065.2. Taxonomy (NCBI): domain Eukaryota; kingdom Metazoa; phylum Arthropoda; class Malacostraca; order Decapoda; family Penaeidae; genus Penaeus; species Penaeus monodon. The sequence goes on from NW_023659592.1 coordinate 13,934, forward strand.
CGAGATGATCGTCCATCCGCTGTAGGTGCGTTTATCTGTGGGGAGGGTTTTGAGTTCAGTTTTCTCAGTGCTTGGTACAGGGAAAAGGTCATTTCCCAAAGAATGGTTTAAACCCCTCACAAATTCCTAAAAAACCGTTCCTTGTCACTTCTCAGCATGTCCAGCCCTACCCCCCATGGAACGCGCAAGACTTGTTTCCCATTCCCCAAACTTGCTTCGGGGCCCCTCAAAGTCCTCCAGGGAATGGAATTCTGCCTTGCCCTTGGTTACCCCAATGGACTCCTGAGCGCTTCGGTGTTATGCGTTTGAAGGCACCCACAGGCAACTGGTCGTGAATGTGAATCGTCAGGATTGCTATGGTAAAACCCCCACGGGCACACTCCCCCCCCTTATCGTCCGGGGTGAAAACCCTTTTGGGGGGCCCCCGGGAGAGATGGGGAGTTTTGAAGGGGACCCCTACATTATTTGTTTGCCCCCGGGATTTTCCTTTTTAAATAAGGATACCCCCCCATTACTCCCTATGCCGGGTTGGGTGAAACTGTCGGAGCAGGCAGGGTTCGGGTAAAAACACCATCGGTTCTACTGATTACTGTTTCCCCAAATATATCCCCGGGCTATTACAGTGTTACTTTTTTAAAGGGGCAGAGATTTTTTCCTCCTAGTTAGTTGGACTGCGAGTTGAAAAAGGGCCCTGGGGGATTCCACTCAAATTTTTTTTCCTGGGAAAACCCCTACCAATGATTTAAATAAAGAAATGATAATTCATACCCCATCGCCCCTCGCGTGGTTATCAAGGGGGCCCCGTTATTTGTGGGGAAACAGGCTGACATGTTAAAAAAGTCATCTGGAAACAAGGAAAAAAGAAAAAATTCCAAATTTAAAAAAACTTAAAATCGGAAAGTGGAAAAGTAAGGAAAAAGAAAGAATGGGTAAAATTTCTACGTCTGAAAAGAAATGGATGATACAAAATTCAAATACTGGGAAAAAGTGAGCCAATTTGGAAAAATAATGGATGTTTTTAAACTAAAAAAAAAACATTCTTTTTTCTGGGAAAAAGAAAAATTATAGTCACGGAGTTGCATGATTCTCACGAAAAAAAATGCAAAAGCCTAATTGGGTAAGCCCAATAAATATCGCTTTTAAAGTCAAATTTCAACAAAACTTCAAAACATTAGTTTTATACAATGCTACCCCCCAACCAACTTGCAAGTGATGAAAAAAGGGAAAATTTTTTTTATAACCTCTCCAAGTACTTTAGCCAATCCCAAACAGAGATGAAAAATAATCAGGGAGACCTAAACGCCAAAGTAGGAAAAAATGATCTAAAAAAAAAAAAAACCCCTTGGGGAAAAATTCCCCTTGGAGATAAAATGAAAGAGGTTTAAGATTTTATTAAATTTGTAGTACAAAAACAGTTATAGCCAATCATTTTTCCAAACACTACCCAAGACACTTTACCTTGTTTTTCCCCAAACCCAAAAGAACACGAAACCAAATTGACTACTTTGTCTGAACCAAAAGGGAAAGTTGCATAAAAACCAAGAAAAGACCTGGTCCGACTGCACAGTGACCACCAACTTCTAACTATCGACTTTAAAATAATCAAAAAGATGGGCATCCAAACCCCTCTAAAACTCACTACAAACTCTTGATAACAATTACAAAAATTTCAGTGTCAAAAAAATTTGAAGTCTCAAACAATGGAAAATATAAAACACCCAAATGAGTTGTGGGAAGAAGGGAAAAACTTTGCTGACGCTGCTTAAGAAACTATGCCAAAAGAAAAAAAAAATTCCCCCTGGATATCTGAAAAAACACTAAGTAAAATGAAACAAGAAGATCCTAAAATCAAAGGTATCATAATCCATTGAAGAGTACTGATAAGTTGAGAAAAAAATTTGTAAAACCACTTTTGGGACATCTTGAAAAAAAGGAAAATTAAATTTTATTGGTCATGTGTGGAATAAAATTTAAAAAAAACTTGCTGACAGGGTGGTGATGGGACCAGGGGAAAGGAAAACCCGAAGACAAACTGAGCGAAAACCAAGATTTTTGGGGGCTGTCGATGTACAATGGAAAGAAAAGCGCAAGATCGATTGAGGGCGAAGGTGGGGGAGGGGTCCCCTGCCAACATGACATACCGTTATTGATGTATGTATATTAATAAATTATATATTTAAAATTATATTTTATAATAAATATTATTTAATACAATATATAATTATTTTATATTTATTATATATTTTAATATATTAAAATATATATATATAAATTTTTATAAAAATATTATATATATAAATTATATAATTTATTTTATATTTTTTATTGTGTGTGTGTGTGGTGGGGTTGGTTTGTGTGTTTGTGGTGTTTTGGGTGTATACAATTTTATATATTTTTAAATATTTTATATTTATAATATATTATATTAAATAATAAATTTAGATAATGATAAACTGGGTTCCATTTTTGTACATCTGGCAACAACTTCTTTTTTTCTTTCTTTCTTTGTTGGATTTCTTGCTATCCCCCGCGGCATGGGCCGGTTTTTAAACCCAAATGGTCCTTTTTATTTTTCAATCTATATGGGTCATAAATTCTTCCCCCCTTAAAAAGTGATTACTTTACTAAAGATTTTTAATCATCTTTTAAGATGTTTATTAGTGAAATTTTTTTTATTTTTTTTTTGGGAAATAATACTTTAATTTTTGTCTATGTATTTGTATTTTTTTGCAGACTGTCAGGATACGGTGTGGTGGGGTTTGTGTTGTGTGTGTGTTTGTGGCGTGATTCTGTGACTGGTGTGTGGTGTGTGTGTGGTGTGTGTGTATGTGTGTGTGTGTGTGTGGTGGTAAGGGTTTGGTATTGAAAAGGTGCATGGGGGGGAAAAATTTTTTTTTATGTGGGATGAGGTGGGTAATCTTGTGCTTTTTGACCCAATGCGGGCCAACACCCCCCTCCTCCCTTTCCCCTTTCTGTGGGCTGGTCCCACATTTTTCATTTTTGTTTTTTTTTAGTTTGAGATTTGGGGAGGCTGGTCCACCACTCTGCCACGGGAGATTATTTTTGCTTTATAAAGCCAAAACCCTGGATCGTACGGACTAGCAAAGGTCCAGATGCTTGACCCGGCTAATTTTTCAGCCTGCTCATTGCCATGGATACCAGAGTGGCCTGGTACCCAATTAGCTTGATTGATTTATTGCCCATGTACTTACGAATGATTTACCCGTAGTTCTTTTTGGGGGTTTCAAATGTTTTAATAGCTTTAATGAACTTAAGAATCTGAAAAAATTACTATTCTATGTGGTCTCGTAGTGAAAAATCAAGGGTTTTTTTAAAATAGAAAATGTTCACAAAAAGATCGAAATGTTCGGCATCTGAACTTTAGTTCACTTTCACGCCAACCCCGCACCCCCCACTCATCTGCCTTGGACCGTGGGTATAATATAAAAAAGAGAATTTTTAATAGGATCTCCTAACCTCTGGCGTACCCCCACCCCCGGGCGCCAGGGCCTTGGCTGTAACCAGGTTTCCCTGAAGAAAAATTGGGGGGTTCCCATGGCGCTATATTTGCTAAACCAGGAATCGAAAATAAAAGGATCTATACCGATTTCTCGACGAGGTCGTGGGCTCAAAGCAAAAAGGCCTTGCCACTATTGCCATTTGGGGGGCCCCGGGTTCGAGCCACCTTTTCGGCATAGCTCAAGGGTACTGGCCCCTCTGAGCGGAGGAGGGTCTCCTGACTCCACCTCACGCCCCGTCCGAGTGACTTCAGGCTCCAAAACACACAGCAACAGGCCCTTCTGCACAGCATCCAAACCTTTCAAACTTTTTCTCTGCTGAGCCATACACGATTTACCCATAAACTACTTTAGACCTAATCAGGGTTTTTTTTACCATTTGCAAGACTTTTCTATCACTCCCCATTTGTTACCAGAAAAGCACTTTTAAAAAATTAATGCTTTTTGCATTTATTCTTTACTGCCAATTGGCTTTCATTGGTCTACTACAAAAAGTGCCCAAAAAACTTAGCAAATTTTGAAAGGTATTTGGGTGTTTTCTAGAGTTGCCTGTGTTCGGGTTTCCCCCTACGTGAAAAAGATTACCCCAAAACCTTTCAATGGAAAAATTAAACCCCATGGAGGCCCCCGTTATGAATCATATCCATGCCAATTGGATGGATTTGCTGAGAATTCTGCATTATTTCTGGAGTCCAAAAGCACAATCATCACGTACGTGAGTATTTTAAAAATTCCGGGAGGAAACTGGTAAGATGTCATTAAACATACATAAATATGTTGGTGACAAACACTTCCTTGTAGGACCCAACAACTTCGATGAACCGAGTAAAGGGTTTTTTTTAAAGAAAGAGGCAAAAACCCGAGTTGTTTGTAAGAAAAGGTGTGGTAAACTAAAAGACCAAAGTTATTTGTAATTTTTTTGAAACTTTCGCTTTTGTTTTTATTCTTTAAACGACTATTATGTAGTTAATCAAATAAAAAACTGGTGAGAGGTCCCCGTGCTCAAAAATGGCATACCCCTTTTGATGATGATGTATAATATATATATTTTAAAATATATAAAATATATATTATATTATATATGATTTATAATACCTTTTTATATAAAAATTTTATATAATATTAATAATTATTTTATATAATTATATTATATATTATTAAAATAATTATTTATATATAAAATATAATTTACTTAATGTATATATTATATATTATATTTATATATTTTTATATATTGTTGTGTGTGTGTGTGTGTGGTGTGGTGTGTTTGGTGGTGTGTTGTATTTGTGTGTATACCATATTATATATAGATGAAAAACTGGGTTCCACTTTTGTACTCTGGCAACTTCTTTTTTTCTTTTTTTCTTTGTTGGATTTCTTGGCTATCAAACCGCGGCAGTGCCAATTATTAAGCCCAAAGATCCTATTTATTGTCAAACTATTAAGGTCTAAAGTTCTGCTCCCTTAAAAAGTGATTACTTTACAAAGTTTTTTATCATCTTTTAAAATTTTATTAGTTAAATTTTTTATTTTTTTTTGGGAAAATAATTTTAATTTTTTGTCTATTTATTGTTTTTTTTGAGACTGTCAGGATATCGGTTGTGTGTGGTGTGTTGTGTGGTGTTGTGGGTGTGTGGTTGTGTGTGTGTGTGTCGTGTATGTGCGTGTGACTGTTGTTGTGTGTTTTTGGTGGTGTGTGTGGTGTGTGGTGTATGTGTGTGTGTGTGTGTGTGTGTGTAAGGTTTTTGGTTTTGAAAAGGGGGGATCGGGGGGGGAAAATCTTTTTTAAATGTGGGGGTTTGAGTGGGAAAAGTCTTGTGCTGTTGACCCTAAGCGGGCCAACACCCCTCCTCCCTTCTCCCTTCTGTGGGCTGTGTCCCACAGTTCTATTTTTTTTTTTTATTTATTTTTGAGAGTTGGGGGCTGGTCCACTCACTCTGCACGGGAATGTATTTTTTGCACAATATTATCAATTATACCTGCTATTCTTGAAATATTTAAAAAGCTTAATTCTTTAAACGACATTATGGTATTAAATCAAAAAAAATCTTTACAAAAATTTCCCCGTACCTTTGTAAATGTTTCTCGTGGGCCCTGGGTACACCATCTGTAGATGTAATCGAACTAATGTTTTTTTTTTGCCACCAAAGACTGATTAAAAAACAAAGTATTCTTCATGTCCTTCTTCGAACATATTTGGGCGCAAAACCCGTAGGGGTTAATATATACAATGTTTTATCATTGTGTGTATGTGTGTGTGTGTTTTGTGTGTGTGTGTGTTGTGGTGTGTGTGGGGTTGTGGTGTGTTTTGTACGTTTATGGGGAAAAACGTCAAAACTTGGTAAAGGACCGAAACATTATTATAATTTTCTTTCAAACTAAAATTTCAATATTTTCGCCTTAGTATTCCATAAGTGGTGCGTTTTCTTGAGGGGTGCACCACCCCCCGCCTTTTGAAAAAATACAGGTTTGCTTTTTTTCAACCGGGAACTACTGCTATGGTTTTCCAAAGAAATAAAGGGGTCAAAGTCAATCCCATCTTTATTTCTTTTTATTCGTAAATGCCACCGTTTCCAGTATTCTTGGTAATAAAATGATACTTGTGTTTTTTTAAAAAATCAAAGTTTTCATAAAAAAATGACCTGTTTTCTTTTCGTCAATCAACAAAAAACAAAAATTTTACTTTATCATTTTAAAGCAACTGAACGAAAAACCGTAGTAGGTTCAGTGACTGTGTTCATGTCTGTTTCCTGAAAATTGAAATGTTAAATATTCATTTAGAAACCTTGTTTTTATAGCTGATACACATTTTAATCCCTTCTCGCGCAAAAAATGATAACTGTATTGCAGATATATTATATAAAAATTATATTATATATATATTATTAAAATATATTTATATTATATATATATATGTGTGTGGTGGTGTGTGTGTGTTTGTGGTGTTGTGGTGTGTGTGTGTGTGTAAATATACTAATAGTTTCTTTCTATTTTTTTTCTTTTTTGGGGGGTTCAGTAATCAAAAATTGGAAGGAAACTTTTTATTTTGAAAATTTTTTACTTTCAGTTTATTTGTAAAAAGAAAAGCGGTAATAATTGTATAAAAAAACCAAAATTGGGGGGAGTATTTGTGTGCTAAAAGAGAAGAGATCCATTTCATGGCATACATGTTGGTATAGTAATATTATATTATTATATATATATTATATAATATATATATATATATATAATATATATTATATTATGTGTGTGTTTTGTGTGGTTGGTGTGTATACAAAGTGTGTGTGTTTTATTTACTATAAAATTTTATATATATAAATTTTTTATATATATTATATAATTTTTATATATATTGCTCTGGGTCCATAACTCCTCCCCCCAGCCCCCGGGTAATGGGGGGCCCGGGGCGAAGTGGCCTTGCCATCCTCCTCCCCCCCCAAAAAACCCCCGGCAATGTCGAAAAAAACTATTTTTTTTAAAAAAATTTGGGGGGAGGGGTGGGGGTTGGGGTTTTCCCCCCCCCCCCCCAACCCCCAAACCAAGTAAAAAGGGGGGG
>NW_023659593.1:0-10000 GCF_015228065.2 Penaeus monodon
TGGGCCGGGTTTAAAATTTCATGTTTTCTAGTGTTCTGAAACGGAATTCCCGTGTTTCCAGTGTTCTGGAAGCAGAATATCGTGTTTCCGTGTCGAGACTGAATATCAGTGTTTTCATTATTCGGAAAATGGAATGTCATTGTCTTCTGTGTTTTTTGAAGCGGAATTCATGTTTCCGTATTTTTAAAAAGGGAATGTATTTTTCGAGTGCTCTGAAATAGGAAAATCAGTGCTCCTTATGTTCTACAAAAAGGGAAAGTCAGTGTTCCGTGTTCATACGAATGTCATGTTTCTATGTTCGAAAGCAGAAAGTCGTGTTTCTGAACATGGAAACACTGACTTCCGCTTTCTGAAAACTGGAAACCTGACATTCCACTGTCTAAACACTGGAAACACTGAATTCCGCTTTCACAACACTGGAAACCTTCATTTTCCCCTTTCTAACACTGGAAAAACTGACATTCCGCTTTCTGAACACTTTTAAACACTTACATTCCGCTTTTTGATACGGGGAAAAACTAACACTTTCCGTTATTTGGTACTGAAAAAAACCGACATTCCCCTTTCGATACTGGGAAAAACTGCATTCCGCTTTTTGAGTATGGAAACCTGACATTTCCCCTTTCTGAGCTGGCCTGACATTCCGCTTTCTATTTTTGGAAACACTGACATTCCGCTTCTAGCACTGGAAAAACTGACATTCCCCCTTTCTGAGTACTGGAAAAACTGCATTCCGCTTTTCCAGTATTGAAAAAACTGACTTAGCTTTTTGAGTACTGGGAAAAACCGACATTCCCTTTCGAGTACTGGAAACCTGACATTCCGCTTTTTGATCTGGAAATCCGGGCATTCCGCTTTCTGAGTACTGGAAAAAACTGACATTCCGCTTTCTGATACTGAAACCTGACTTCCGCTTTCTTAGCACTGGGAAAAACCCGACATTTCGCTTTCTGAGTACTGGAACACTGACATTTCCCCTTTCCGAGTAGTAAAAAAACTGAATTACGCTTTCTGAGTACTGGGGAAAAACTGACATTTTTCCCCTTTTTGAGTACTGGAAACACTTTACATTTCCCCCTTTTTGGGTACTGGGAAAAAAATGACATTCCCCTCTTAGTACTGGAAACACTGACTTCCGCTTTTTGGTACTGGAAAAACTGCTTCCGGGGGGGGGGGCTTAATACAAACACTGACATTCCCCTTTCCTACTACTGGAAACACTGAAAATTTCCCCTTTTTTTTAGTACTGGAAACATGACATTTCCCCTTTCTCATCTGGAAAAACTGACATTCCGCTTTCTTTAAAACTTAAACACTGACATTCCGCTTTCTGAGTACTGGAAAAACTGACATTCCGCTTTCTGATATGAAAACACTGACTTTTGCTTTCTGTGTACTGGAAATACTGGCATTTCCCCTTTCTTATACTGGGAAAAACTGACATTCCACTTTCTGATACTGGAAACAGACATTCCGCTTTCTTATACGGGAAAAACTAATATTCCGTTTTCTTAATATTGGAAACACTGACATTCTGCTTTCTTCATTGGGAAAACTGACTTCCGATTTTGAAAATGGAAAAACTGACATTCCGCTTTCTTAGTAATGGAAACTTTACATTCCCACTTTCTTAGCCTGGAAAAACTGCTTTCCCCTTTCTGAGTACTGGAAAAACTGACATTCCGCTTTCTGAGTACTGGAAACCGCTTCTGCTTTCTGAGTACTGGAAGCACTGACATTCCCCTTTCTGATACGGAAAAAACTGACATTCCCCTTTCTAAGAAATGGGAAAAACTAAAATTCCCCCCTTTTTGATACGGGGAAAAACTGACATTCCGCTTTCTTAGTACTGGGAGAAAAAAATGACATTCCACTTTCTGAGTACTGGAAAAACTGACATTTTCGCTTTCTGTGTACTGGAAAAACTGGCATTCCCCCTTTCTTATACTGGAAAAATGACTTTTTCCCTTTCTGAGTACTGGAAAAACTGACATTCCGCTTTCTTAGTACTGGAAACACTGACATTCTGCATTCTTACATTTGGAAAAACTGACATTCCGCTTTTTATAATGGGAAAAAGACATTCCCTTTCTTAGCACTGGAAAAAAGCATTCCCTTTCTTAGTTGGGAAAAACTGACATTCCCCTTTATATCTGGAAACACTAACACTCCGCTTTTGAGTACTAAAACACTGAAATCCCCTTTCTGATACGGAAAAACTGCATTCCCCCCTTTCTGGTACGAAACACTGACATTCCCCTTTTTTATACTGGGGCACTGACTTCCGCTTTCTGAGTACTGGGAAACCTGACTTCCGCTTTCTTAGTACTGGAAAACCTGGGGATTCCGCTTTTTGATATTGGGAAAAACGACATTCCCCCTTTTTTTCTACTGGAAACCGACTTTCGGTTTTTTTTGACTGGAAAAACTTACTTCCCTTCTGGTACTGGGTATCCCGAATTCCGCTTTCTTGAATTGGAAACATTAAAAATCCGCTTTCTGATATGGAAAACTGACATTCCACTTTTTTAGTACTGGAACACTGACATTCCCTTTCTTAGTATGGAAAAACTACATTCCCCTTTCTTATACTGGAAACCCGACATTCCGCTTTCTGACATTGAACACTGACATTCCGCTTTCTAGTCTGGAAACACTGACATTCCGGTTTCTGGTCCCGGGAAAACGAATTGGCTTTCTTTGTATGGAAAAATGACATTCCGCTTTCGAGTACTGGAAAAACTGACATTCCGCTTTAAGAACTGAAACATGACCCTTCCCCTTTCTTAGTACTAGAAACACTGACTTCCGCTTTTTGGTCTAAAACACTGACATTCCGCTTTTTTAGTATGGAAACACGACTTCCCTTTTGGTACTGGAAACACAAATTCCCCTTTCTGAGTACGGGAAATCTGGACATTCCGCTTTTCTGAGACTGGAAACCGACATTCCGCTTTCTGATCTGGAAACAGACATTCCCCTTTCGGGTACGGAACATTGACATTCCCCTTTCTTAGTACTGAAACACTGACATTCCCCTTTCTTTTACTGGAAAAAACTGACTTCTCTTTTTGAGTACTGGAAATACTTACATTTTGCTTTCTGAGTACTGGAAAAACTGATATTCCCCTTTCTGAGTATGGAAACGTGACTTCCGCTTTCTAAGACTGGAAATACGCTTTTCCCTTTCTTAGTACTGGAAAAACTGCTTCCGCTTTCTTAGTACTGGAAAAAAAACATTCCGCTTTTTTGATCCGGGAAAAACAAAATCCTCTTTCCCGAGTACGGGGAAAAACTGTATTCCGCTTTCTGCTACTGGAAAAACTGAATTCCCCTTTCTAAATCCCGGAAAAACCGACAAACCACTTTTTGAGCACTGAAAAACTGGCTTCCGCTTTTTTTTAAACGGAAAAACTAACATTCCGCTTTCTTTTTTAAAGGAAACCTGACATTCCCTTTCTTAGTACTGGAAAAAACCCAACATTTTTCCCCTTTCTTAGTACTGGAAACACTCCTTCCCCTTTCTGTTTCTGGGAAAAACCCGATATTCCGCTTTTTTAGTTTGGAAACACTGCATTTTCCCCTTTCTGAGTACTGGAAAAAACTGTCATCCCGCTTTCTGGTACTGGAAACACGACTTCCTCTTTTTGGTACTAGAACACTAACATTCCGCTTTCTGATACTGAAAAACACGCTTTCCGCTTTCTGAGTACTGGAAACACTGACATTGCGCTTTCTGAGTTCTGGAAACACTGACATTCCGCTTCTGAGTACGGGAAAAACTGACTTCCCTTTCTTGTACTGGAAAAACGGATTCCCCTTTTTTACTGGGAAAATGACATTCCGCTTTTTTATACTGGAACACTACATTCCGCTCTCTTGCATGGAAAAACTTACATTCCCTTTCTTTGTATTCGAAACACTGCAACCGTTTTCTGATATGGGAACACTACTTTCCCATTTTTGATACGGGAAAAACTGACTTTCCCCTTTCTTATCTGGAAAAAACCCGACTTCCCCTTTCTTAGTACTGGAAAAAGTGACATTCCGCTTTCTGGTCTGGGAAAAAATGGCATTTCCTTTTTCTTTTGGAAAAACCCCCATTCAGCTATCTTAGTACTGGGAAAACTGACATTCCGCTTTCTTTATTTAAAAACTGCTTCCGCTTTTTTGAGTTCTGGAAACACTGCCCTCCCGCTTTCTAGTATGGAACACTGACATTCCCCTTTCTGAGTACTAGAAACACGACATTGCGCTTTCTGAGTTTTTGGAAAAACTGACATTCCGCTTTTCTAGTACTGGAAACACTGACATTCCGCTTTTGATACTGATATCCTACATTTCCCTTTCTGAGTCGGGGAAAAACCCGAATTCCGCCCACGAGTACTGGAACACTGACATTCCCCCCTTTTTTTGAGTAAGAACATGACATTCCCCCCTTTTTTAGTACTGGAAACCTGACATGCAAATTTTTTATTACTGGAAAAACTGACATTCCGCTTTTTGGTACTGGAACTGACATTCCCTTTCTGAGAAATGAAAAAATGCTTTCCGCTTTCTTTGTACTGGGGAAACACTGACATTTCCTCTCTTAGAAAAATGGGAAAAACCCGACATTGCCTTTCTTATACTGGAAAACCCGACATAAAACCCTTTTCTGGTACTGGAACACGACATTCCGATTTCTGAGTACTGGAAACCTACTTTCCGCTTTTTTAGTACTGGAAAAACTGACATTTCCGCTTTCTTAGTACTGGAAAAAGAGACATTCTTCTTCCTATACGGGAAACACTGACATTTCGCTTTCTTTGCATGGAAAAACTGACATTTCCGCTTTCTGACATGGACCACAAAATTCCGCTTTCTTTGTAATGGAAAAAGACATTCCGCTTTCTGATTACTGGAAACACTGCATTCCGCTTTCTTTATACTGGAACACGACATTCCGTTTTTTTTAGTGTGGAAACACTAACATCCGCTTTTATATGGAAACACGAATTCCGCTTTCTTTTACGCGAAACACGACATTCCGCTTTCTTATCGGGAAACCTGACATTTCGCTTTTTTTAGAAAGGGAACCCCTAAAATTCCCTTTCTTAGTACGGAACACTGACGTTCCGCTTTCTTTGTACTGGGAACACTGACATTCCGCTTTTCTAGTACTGAAACACTGACATTCCGTTTCTTATATGGAAAATTGACATTTGCTTTTCTTGTACTGGAAACACTGACATTCCGCTTTCTTATACTGGAAAAACTGATATTCCGCTTTCCCTTTTACTGTAAAAACGACGTTCCGCTTTCTGATACTCAAAAACCCGACATTCCGCTTTCTTAGTACGGGGGAAAATTGACACTCCGCTTTTTTAGTACTGGAAAAACCCGACATTCCCCCTTCCTGAGTACTGGAAACACTGACTTCCCTTTCCCCTTTTACGGGAAACCTGACTTCCCTTTCTGAGTACTGGGGAACAAAGGCATTCCTTTTCTTAATATTGAAACACTGACATTCGCTACTAAGAACTGGAACACCACATTCCTTTCCGTAATGGAAAAAGACATTCCCCTTTCTTAATGCTGATAACACTGACATTCTAATTTCAGAACACTTTCACTTTCACACTGACATTCCGCTTTCTGAGTACTGGAAACACTTACATTCCGCTTTCTGAGTACTAGAAACACTGACATTTCCCCTTTCTATACTGGAAACACTGACAAAACCCTGTCTTAGCATGGAAACACTGACATCCGCTCTCTGAGTATGGAAACACTGACATTCCCGCTTTCTGAAACTGGAAACACTGACATTCCGCTTTCTAAGAACTGAAACCTGACATTCCGCTTTTTGATACTGGAAAAATTGACATTCTGCTTTTTTGTATGGAAAAAACCCGCTTTCCCTTTTCTTAGTACTGGGAAAAACTGACATTCCGCTTTTTTTACTGGAAAACTGACATTCCGCTTTCTTAGTACTGGAACCTGACTTCCCTTTCTTAATACTGGAAAAAAAAAACCAACCGCTTTTTTGTTGGGGGAAAACATTCCCTTTTTAGTCGGGAAACACTGACATTCCCCGGGGGGTTTCTTAGACGGGAAACAATGGGATTCTGCTTTCTTTGTATGGAAACACTGACAAACCGCTTTCTTGTACTGGAAAAACTGACTTCCCCCCTTTTTAAAGCTGGAAACACTGTTTCCCCAATTTCAAACCTGGAACACTGACATTTCGCTTCTTTTTTCACTGGAAAACTGACATTCCGCTTTCTGATACTGGAAACGCTGACATTTAGCTTTCTGATATGGAAAAACTGACATTTCCCCTTTTTTGAGAACTGGAAAAATTGACATTTTTTCTTTCTAAGAACTGAAACACTGATATTCCGCTTTTTGATACTGGAAAAATACATTCCCCTTTCTTTGTACTGGAAAACACTGAATTTCCCCTTTCTGATACGAAAAACTGACATTCCGCTTTCTGAGTACTGGAAACCTGACAATCCGCTTCTTAGCATGGAAAACTGCATTTTTCCCTCTCTGATATGGGGGGGGCACTGACATTTCCCCCTTTCCCGAACTGGAAACCTGACTTTCCGCTTTCTAAAACTGGAAATACTGACTTTTTGTTTCCCGATACTGGGAAAATTTACATTTTGCTTTCTTAGTACTGGAAACACTGCCATTCCCCCTTCTGAGTATGGAATCACTGACATACGCTTTCTGATATGGAAACACTGCCATTCCCTTTCTTAGTACTGGAACACTGACATTTCCCCTTTCTGATATTGGAAACGAGACATTCCGCTTTTTGATACGGAAAAACTGCATTCCGTTTTCTGAGTACTGGGAAAAACTACATTCCCCGTCTGAATCTGGAAATACTGAAAATTCTTCTTTCTTTGTACGGGAAACACTGACATTTCGCTTTTTTGCCTGGGAAAACCCGACATTTTCCCCTTTCGGCACGGGACCCTAAAATTCCGCTTTCTTAGTAAAGGAACACTGCATTTCGCTTTTTGATTACTGGGAAAAACTGACATTCCGCTTTTGTACTGGGAAAAACCCGACTTTTTCCCTTTTTTTTAGTGCGGAAAAAACTAACTTTCCCCTTTCTTAGTACTGAAAAACTGACTTTTTCCCTTTTTTTAGCGAAACACTGCATTCCGCTTTCTTGTACGGGAAACCTACTTTCGCTTTTTTAGCACTGGGAAAACCCCTAACATTTCCCTTTTTTTTGTATGGAAACACTGACTTCCGCTTTTTTAGTAATGGGAAAACTGACATTCCGCTTTCTATACGGACACTACATTTTCCCTTTTATACGGAAACATTACATTCTGCTTTCTTATATGAAACACTGACATTCCCCCTTTTTTTAGTATGGAAAAAACTGATATTCCGCTTTCTTTGTACGGAAAAAACTGACGTTCCGCTTTCTGGTATCGAAATGACATTCCCCTTTCTTAGTACGGGGAACATTGACACTCCCTTTTTTTAGTACTGGGAAAAACTGCATTCCGCTTCCCGATACTGAAACACTGACTTCCGCTTCTAGTACGGAAAAACCCGACATTCCCCTTTCTGAGTACGAAAAAATGGTTTCCGTTTTCTTAAAATTGGAAAAATGACATTCGCTATCTAAAACTGGAAAAACCGACATTCCGCTTTTTTCGTAATGGAAACACTGCATTCCCCTTTCTTAAAGCTGAAACATGCATTCTAATTTCAGAAAACCCTTTTACTTTCCAGTGACATTCCGCTTTTTTGGATACTGGGAAAAACTTCATTCCACTTTCTAGTACTGGGAAAAACCGACTTCCCTTTTCTTTACTGGAAACACTGACTTCCCCTTTCTGAGTACTAAACACTGCATTCCCTTTCTATCTGGAAAAACTGACAACCAATGTCTTAGCACTGGAAACACTGCATTTTCCGCCTCTGATACTGAAACACTGACATTCCCGGCTTTCTGAGAACTGGGAAAAACTGAATTCCGCTTTCTAAAAACTGGAAAAACTGACATTCCCCTTTCTGTACTGGAAAAATTTACATTCGCTTTCTTTGTACTGGAAAAACTGACATTCTGTTTTCTTAGTACTAAACCTGACATTTCCCTTTCTTCCCTACGGGGAAAACTGACATTCCCCTTTCTTAGTACTGGGAAAAACCCGACATTCCGCTTTCTTAGTACGGAAAAACTGCCATTCCGCTTTCTTGTACTGGAAACACTGCATTCCCCCTTTTTTAATATTGGAAACGCTTTCATCCCCTTTTTTTATACGGAAACACTGACATTCCGCTTTCTTATACGGGAAACCAAAGGCATTCTCTTTCTTAACTGGAAACGACAAACCGCTTTCTTTGTAAATGAAAAACTGACTTTTTCCCCTTTTTTAATGCTGGAAAAACTGATTTCCAATTTCAGAACACTGGAAACCGACTTTCGCTCTCTTTGCACTGGAACCCCTGACATTCCCTTTCTTAGTACTGGAAAAGCTGACATTCGCTTTCTGAGTACGGGGAAAAACTGACATTTCCGCTTTCTGAGAAATGAAACACTGACATTTTGCTTTCTAAGAAAGGAAACACTGATATTCCCCTTTTTTTGAGTAGGAAATACGACATTGCGCTTTCTGATACTGGAAACACTGAATTCCGCTTTCTGATATGGGAAAAACTTACATTCCCCTTTTTGAGTACTAGAAAAACTACATTCTGCTTTCTTTATTGAAACACTGACTTCCCCTTTCTGAGTACGAACACTGACATTCCGCCTTCGAGTCTGGAAACGACAATCCCCTGTCTTAGCACTGAAACACGACATTCCGTCTCTGAGAACTGGGAAAACCCGACATTCCCCTTTTTGAAACTGGAAACACTGACATTCCGCTTTTCTAAGAACTGGAAAAACGACATTCCCCTTTTTGAGTACTGGAAAAACGATTCGCCTTTCTGAGTACTGGAAACACTGATAATCCGCATTCTATACTGGAAAACCACTGACTTCCGGTTTTTGAGTCTGGAAAAACCCGCAAACCGCTGTCTTAGTACTGGAAAACCGACATTTTCCCCTTTCTGATACTGGAAAACTGCATCCACTTTCTTTGTACTGGAAACACTGAATTCCGCTTACTTCACTGGAACACACTTCGTCTTTCTTAGCACTGGAAAAAAACGACATTTCCCAATTTCAGAACCTGGAAAAACTGACTTCCCTTCTGAGCCCGGAAAAACCCGACATTCCACTTTCTTAAAACGGAAAAACCCGCATTCCGCTTTCTTATACTGGAAACATGACTTCCGCTTTCTTATACGGAAAAACTGACATTCCGCTTTCTAGTACGGAAAAAACTACATTTCCCCTTTTTTATATGGAAAAACGACATTCCGCTTTCGAGTATGGAACACTTTCTTTGCTTTCTGGTCTGGAAACATTACATTCCCCTTTCTTAGTCGGGGAAAAACTGACATTTCGCTTTGTTGTACAAAACACTGACATTCCGCTTTTTTGTACAGGAACATTGACACCGCTTTTTTTATTACTGAAACCTGACTTCCCCCCTTTTTTAAAAACGGGAAACACTGGCATTCCCTTTCTTAGTACGGAAAAATTGACATTCCCCCTTTTTTATACGGGGAAAAACTGCATTCCCCCTTTTTGTACTGTAACACTGAGATTCCACTTTCTAGTACTGGAACCGACTTCCGCTTTCTTTGTATGGGAAAAACTGACATTCCCCTTTCTTATGCTGGGAAAAAACCCGACATTTCACTTTTAAACCCCGGAAACACGATATTTCGCTCTCTTTTCCGGAAACACTGACTTTTTCTTTATTTGTACTGGAAAAACCCCTGAAAATTCCCCTTCAAACACTGGAACATGACATTCCGCTTTCAGAACACTGGAAAAAACTGCATTCCCTTTATTTTCTCAAAAAAAAATTTTTCCCACTGTTTCAGTGTTATGCTTGTCATTCTTTTTCCCCTTCGTTTTAGTTTG
>NW_023659593.1:17500-21007 GCF_015228065.2 Penaeus monodon
ATTGTGTGGTATCCCTTGCTGCAAACCGATGTCTACAGTGTGGTTTAAGGGATCGACTGATCCATCCGTGAAGTAGGTTCTACTACCAGAGGAGTGATGGCTGCAATGACCCTCTCAGTTTCTGCCTTTAGACTAGGCATGGTGTATTGATTCCTTCTCCTGACAAGCTAATGACAGAGAATTCGATCAAGGTTTGTACCCACGCTGGCTTCAACAAAGTCAGGGTGGGGGGAGTCCATGGCCTTGTCAAATAGTTTCCTTTGAGCTGATAGCGTATCAACCCCTGGCTGTATGAGACAGCCAGAGTTGTTTGCAAACACTTCGTGGTCTTGTTCTAGGTGGCTGATATTTTTTGTCTCATGTTTATGCTCCTGGGAGCTTGGATGACTTTTGAAAAATAACTGGGAACTGCCATTGATACAATTCGTGATTCCAGTGGGAGAAGGTTGCTTCTATGAGGAGGTTGAGGGCCTTCGTCCACCTTGGGGCACCCAGATGATCCTGGCAGCTTCATTTCGGACTGTCTCCAATTTTTCTCTTAATTTTGGCTTTGCGGTATCAGGGAGACAGAACATAGTCCACAATGGACGGATGGCATGTACACAGAATGATTTTAGTACTTTATGTCTGGCTCCTATGTGTCTCCCAATTGCTTCTCGCTCTGCTTTGGTTCTGTCACCAATACAGGACCTCCTTTTTAAAGGAGAGGATCCAGTCAATCATTACCCCAAGGTATTGGAAGACTGGACCCACTTTAAGTCCATTCCCTGGATTTTCAGACTTGTGCCTTGAACATTTAGTCTCAGAGCCTGGCTTTGGATTTGGTGCAGAGATCTTTAGTCCTGTCCTACAGCACTCCTCAGATACAAGGTCCAGGCAGCGCTGGTTTTACTTAGTAGTGTGCTCCAGTGGAGATGACTGCAAGGTCTTGCACCTACTGGGAGTTGTATATTGAGGATGCAGGACATTAGGGTGTTGAAATGACTTGAATGGGACCCCACCCTGAGGTGTTCCTTTTCTAGTGGCATGTGCTGTGATAGGTTACCTTGGAATCGACTTTGGGCTGTTCTGTTCCTGAAATAGTCACCTATCCAAGCCAGGAGCTTTCCTCTGATTCCCTTCTGGATCAGGCTCTCCTGAATAGCAGGAGGACTTGCTATGCAAAGCCTTCTCCAGGTCTAGGATACTACCACAGAAGTGACTGCTGATTGTTCTAAGAGCATGGCTATGTTGTGTGCGTGCTAGCTCATGCCCTTGTGAACCCATGAAGGTCGTGTAGGTTCCCATTTTCTATGGAGTCGGTTTATTACCATTTTCTCGGTCCGTCTTGCACAGACAGCTAGAGGGAGATGGGGTGTATTTCCCTGCTCCTTTGTTTTGGGATGGGCATGAGACCCTCTTCCACCTCTGGGGTAAGAGTGGAAGTTTACCAGGACTTGTTGATGAGGTGCAGGATTGCAAGCTCACCTGCTAGTCCTAGGTGGGAAATGATGGGGTAACAGATCCCATCAAAACCGGGCTGTGCAAGAACTGTTTTTTGTAGGTTTGTTTAGTTCCCGTAGAGGAAGATAAAAATCTGAGTTATTGGATTTGGCTGCCCTTTCTCTGTATGAGCAAAATCTGCCCGGGTTTTTAAGCTTGTTTTTTTTTGCCCTCGTTCAGCTGGAGACGTTGCTGCTTGTTTTAGCAAAACTCCTGCACCGTCTGTTTGCTTCTGATTGGGGTCGGGGTGTGTGCACCCGGGGCTGATGGCTGTAGTTCCCCTGACCCTTTCCCACATCTTGTAAGGGTGGTTTGGTGTCAAAGGACTCACACCTTCCCCGGGCATTTTTCCCCGCCTGACTCTTATGGCAGTTTCGTTGGCATCCCGACTGCTTCCCTTTGGAGGGCTAGGTTGTCGGGGGTTCTTTGCCTTCAAAAGTTTTCTACACTTTTTCACTCTTTTTGGTTGAATCCTTTAAACCCCGTTTTAAAGTACCAGGCGTCCTTACAACCCCTGGACCAGGGCCGATTTTTTGGAAAAGCTGTGAGGCTGCTTGATTTTGGCCTGATAAGTCTGGCTTCAAGCACTTCCCCTTTGCTTCAAAGAGTGGGAAAGGGCCTCCTAAAAGGGTTGCCAGTTGGCCTTGTCTTTTTTCCCATCTTGGTTTGATTGTGGCTTTGGGCAGGGCCACATCCTGAGGGTAGTAATAGTGCCATAATGGCCCTTTTTTGACAGTCTCTCGAACACCTCAAATTTCTCCCACCCAGAGCTGCAGTGGCCGGGGTGAGGTCTGGGACCCCTCCTTTTGGCTATTGAGAAGACAATCTCGGGAGAGTCTAAAGCACATTGGCTAGTATGGCCGGCCCCATCCGTGCTTTCTAAATTCTGCCATTTCTTTCACGTGCCTTTTTTGGCCCAACATGTAGGCTTTAAAACCTTAGAATTTTGGTATCTGGGCAAGGTAAAACCTAAGATCCCTGAGTCCAGAAAACCTGCCCAGTTATTTAAACCTCCATTCTTTCCACGTGACCGCTGCTTTGGGTTTTCCCTGTTTTGTTTTCATTATTCCTTAATCATTGTGTCATATACTAATTTTCATTTATTTTTTTCCCGGGTCCCCCCTCCCTTTCAAGCAGGGTGAAAACAGTGAGCACACGTCTACGTTTACATTTTTGTGCTCGACTGTGTACTAGGACAGGAAAACCGTGTAAACGGGTAAATACCCTTTTTGATCACATTTTTTATCTTTATCTCTTTTTGTCCTCACTGTTCATTTCCCCTCATTTCCCCGCTCTTTCTTTTCCTTCCCTCATGATTTCCTCTCGGGTCGTGGCTAGCTGTGGAAGCGGTGGGATGTAAGGGCGTGACTAAAAGCTATTGTTCTCCTCAAAAAAGGGGAGGTCTGTTAACGTGCGTGCGTGGTGTGCGTTTGCGCTGCGTGTGTTGCGTTTTGGTGTCCGGTGTGCGTGCGTCTGTGCGTTGTGTGTGTGCGTGTTGTGTGTGCGTGTGTGTTTGCCTGTGTGTGTTGCGTGTGTTGTGCGTGTGCGTGTGTGTGCACGCGCGCGCGCGCGTGTGTTTTTGTGTGTGTTTGTGTGTGTGTGTTGTGTGTGTTGGTGTGTGGTGGTTGTGTTGGATTTGTGTATGTGTGTGTGTTTGTTGGGTTTTTGTGTGTGTGTGTGTGTGTGTGTTGGGTGTGTGTGTGGTTTTTTTGTGTGTTTTGCATACGTCCACAAACGTATACAAAAAATTTCATGATAATAACACCATTACTATTGCTTTATTATCATTATTATTATAATTTTTTTAATTGTTTTATGGTGATTCTTTAAAAACCCTTAAGGGCAGGTACGTTTACGCTATATACACAATTAAAAAGGGGGGGGGGAAAAAAAAAGGGGGGGAAAGGAAAAGAGGGAAGGGTGGAAAGAATATTAACGGGAAAAAAACTCGGACGTAAAAATATAAAAGGTATTACCGCAAATACAACAATCTGAAAAATATGGAGAAGGGTTTCGACAAAAATT
>NW_023659594.1:0-21003 GCF_015228065.2 Penaeus monodon
CTAATACAAATAAAATAAAAAAATTAATTTTATAATTAATAACTAATAATAAATTTTTTTAAATTTAAAGTTTTTAATATTCTTTATTTATTTTAAATTCTGTTTTATATCATAATTTTATTATTATATTTTACTATTAATTCATCACAATAAAGATTAAAATCATTTAATAATTCAATAATATCATTTTAATTTTCATTTTTATCATTATTGGGATTATTATATATTTTTAATATATAAAACAATTATGTTATTACAATAATTATAATATAATTATTATAATAATATATTCCATTATCTAATTAATATCTTATTCTTAATTATTTTATATATTTTGCAATTTTATATTATTGAATATATTAATATAATTTTAATAATAATAAAAACAACAAAATATAAATAAATAATAATTAATTAAGATTTTATTATAATTATAATTATTAATATATTTTAATATTATAATAATAATAATAATTATAATAATAATAATAAAGTAAAATAATAATAAAATAATAATAAAAATAATTAATATAATATTAATAATAAAATTTATTATCTAATTTTATCATATTTGTTATTATTACAATTTAGTATTATTATATATCTAATAATCAATTAATGAAAGAAAAAAAAACGTCATTTTGGAGTAATATCAAAAAAGGTATATTTCGTAGATTTTGCGCTTTTTCGAATTATGGAATTTTATTATACCTTTTTTATTTATGACAAATTTTTCTTTATTTTATCATTTATATAACAATTTCGTTATTATCATATCATATCATATAATAATATATTTCATCATTATCATCATTATTGAATTATAATCATCTATTCAATTTATGAATTATTGCATTATTGATTATTATATATTATGCAATAATTATTAATAACAATAATAATATATAAAATAATATTACTAAATAACATTATATAATAATTTATATCATTATTTAATTAATTATCTATTATTAATTATTACATTATATATTATTTGAATATATATCATAAATAATTATTTGCAATATATAACAATAAAATAATAAAATATAATAAATACATATATAATTAATTATATTAATTATTATTTTATTATTACAGATAATATTTTTTATTACAATTGATTATTAATAATATATTAAATAATAATAAAATAATAATAATAAATAATAATAATAATAATAATAAAATAATAATAATAATAATAATTAATAATCAAATTATCAAAATTTCTATATTCCAAAATATATCATATTTTATGATTAAACAATTCTGGTAATTTTATCATTATACTAATAATTGCGAAATATCAAAAAATGAAAAAAAGAAATAAGATATATCTCAAAAAGTTTTAGATTTCAGCTTTTATTTCTTTGGGATTTATTTCTTATACTTTTTTATATATATATGGACACAATTCCTGTTATTATCTAATCATTATCATGATATCATCATTATTATCGTTATCATAATCACATTATCATCATATTCATCATTATCATTATTGCAATTTTATATAATATAATTTTTATCATTATTATTGCAATTATGAGTATTATATATTTTGCAATAATTATAAACCACAACAATAATAATAGTAATAACAATAAAATAACAATAATAACGATTTTATACTAATATTTATATAATTATCTAATTAGATCGTTATTACGTAATTAGTACTGTTATAATATTCTGTTTGTCAATTATACTACCAGTAAAATAATAATACTGATAAGAAGAACAAGAATAATAACTAATAAAATATTATAAACAACTAGCATTATAAAATTTCATGATACTATACTTATATTATTATGTTAGTATTACAGATCTGATAGATTTTTTGGCAATGATTACTTAATTAATTAAGATATCGTAATAATAATAATAATAATAATAATAATAATAATAATAATAATAATAATAATAATAATAAAAATAATAATAATAAGAATAAGATAATTTTAATAATATCAAATGTTAGAAAATTTCTCGTATATCCTTTTAGTCATTCATGATATTATGATTTAATACAATTCTGGTAAGATTTCATATTACCCTTAATAATGCCGAAAATCACCAAGAAATCGAAAAAAAACGTCATTTGGAGTATACTCCAAACGGCTATATTTTCGCTAGATTTTGCCGCTTTCTGACTTTTGGGAGTTTTCTGATACTTTTTTATATTATATATGGACACAATCCTGTTCAGTATCATCCTCATTATCATGATTATCATCATTATTATCGGTTATCATCATCATTTATCATCATTATTCATTCATTATCATCATCATTATCATCATTATCATCTCATTATCATCAATTGCAAATTATATCATCCTTATGCAATTGTTATCATTATTATTGCAATTATGGAGTTTTTATAGTACTAGTATTTTTGCAATAATACTAATAACCACAACAATAATAATAGTAATAAAAAATAATAAACAATAATAACGGATTTTATAATAATTATTATATCATTAGCTTAAATTAGTATCGCTATTACTGTAATATATGTTATAATAATTTTGCCCAATCATATACCAGTACAAATAATAATAATGAAATGATAACAATAATAATTACTAATAACAAATTATAACCATAGGAAGCTTATTAGTTACTAACTTATTATATTATTGTTATGATTACAGATATAATAGAGTTTTTGGCAATGATACTAAATAAGTAAGATAATAGTAGTAGTAATAATAATAATTAAATAACTAATTAAAATAATAATAATAATAATAATAAATAATAATAATTTTAATAATATTCAAATGTTATCAAAAATTCTTCGTTATTCTCACTTTATCATCATTATTTTATGATTAATTACAAATTCTGAATTCTTCTCCATTATACCATAATAATTGACGAAATCACCAAAGAAATAGAAAAAAATATAGTCATTTGGAGTATACTCAAAAAGGCTATATTTCGCTAGATTTTGGAGCTTGTCGACTTTTGGGAATGTTTTCTATACCTTTTTTTATATTATGTATGGACACAATTCCTGTTATTATTCATCATCATTATCATGATTATCATCATATTATCGTTTCATCATCATTATCATCATATCCTCATACTCATCATCATTATCATCATTATTGTGCAATTATTATCATCATTCTTGCAATTTTTAGCATTATGATGCCAATATTGGACTTAGAGTATATGATGTGTCGTGGCAAAATACTAATAACAACAACAATAATAATAGTAATAACAATAAATATAACAATAATAACGATCTAGTATAATAATTATTATATCATATCTAATTAGATCGTTATTACTGTAATTATTACTGGATAATAATGATTTTTGCAATTATACTACCAGTACAAATAATAATAATATAATAATAACAATAATAATACTAATAACCATATTATAACCACTAGCATTATTAGTATTATACTTATATGATTATTATATGTTAATATTAAAGATATGATAGATTTTTGGCACTGAGACTAATAATTAAGATAATAGTAATAATCATACTAATAATAATAATAATAATAATAATAATAATAATAAATTAATAATACTAATAATAATAATAATAATAATAATAATAATAATTTTATAAATATTCAACTGTTATCAAAAATTCTCGTTATTCCTTTTATCATCATTAGTGTTATGAGTAAACAATTCTGGTAAAGAGTACATGATTAACCTAATAAATTGCCGAAATCACAAAGAAATCTGAAAAAACGTCATTTTGGAGTATACTCTCAAAAGCTATTATTCGCTAGATTTTGCCGCTTTTCGACATTTGGGAATGTTTCTCTTATACCTTTTTTATATGATATATGACACAATTCTGTATATCATCATCATTATCATGTTATCAATCCATTATGATCGTTTATCATCTCATGATCATCATTATCATAATCAGTATCATAATTATTGAAATTATGATCATCATTATTTGCAATGTTTATCATTATTATTGCAATTATTGGAGTATCGTAAATATTTTGCAATAATACTAATAACCACAACGATAATAATAATAATAACACTACTAATAAAAATAATAACGATTTATCAATCATATTCTTAGCATTATCTAATAGTATCGTTATTACTGTACGATTACTGTTATAATAACTATCTTTTTGCAATATAATACCCCAGTATGCAAATAATAAATATGATAATAATAACAATAATAATATAAGTCACAATATTATAACCACTAGATTCGTATTATTAACTTATACTTATTAGTATTATGTAATGATTACCAGATATAATAGATTTTTCTGGCCAGATACTAATAATGAAGATAATAGTAATAATTAATAATAATAATACTAATGATAATCACAATCATAATAATAATAATCAATAATAATAATAAATAATATAATCATAATATTAATATTATGAAGAATAATTATAATAATTTTATAATATTCAAAGTTATCAAAATTCTCTTATTTAACGTTTATCATCATTATTGTTTATGATTAATTACCACAATTCTGTTAATTAATTATCATTATTACCCTAATAATTGCCGAAATCACAAGGCAATCGAAAAAACGGCATTTGGAGTATACTCTGAAGATTATATTTCGCTAATTTTCGCTTTCTCGACTTTTGGGAAGGTTCGTTCTTATAACCTTTCATTTTTTTATATTATATATGGAACACAATTCCTGTTATGATCATCATCATTATCATGATTATCATGATTATTATCGTTATCGATCATCATTATCATAATTATCATCAGCTATCATCATCATTACATCATTATTGCATTATTATCATCATATTGCAATTGTTATCATTATTATTGCAAATATTGGAGGTATAGTATATTATTGTTGCCAATAATACTAATAACCACAACAATAATTAATAATCGTAATAACAATAATAATAACAATAGTAACGATTTTCGAATAAATTATTGATATCATATATTAATTAGTAGTCGTTATTACTTGTTAATTATTACTGTTTTAATCATTAATTTTTGCCATTATACTACCAGTACAAATAATAATATGATAATAATACCAATAATATACTAATAAAACAATATATAACCACTATAGCATATTATTATTAACTTATACTTATTATTCTATTGTTATTATAAGATATAATAGAGTTTGGGCAAGGATACTAAAATTAAGATAATTAGTAACTAATAATAATATAAATACTATAATAATAATAATAATAATAATAATATAATAATATAAAATAATGATGATATTTTAATACCATTCAAATGTTACAAAATTTCTTTATTCTCACTTTTATCATCATTATTGTTATCGATTAATACAATTCTGGTAAATTATTATCAGATTACCCTAATAATTGCCGAAATCACCAAGAAATCGAAAAAAAACGTCATTTTGGAGGTAGACTCCTCAAAAGTCTATATTCGCTAGATTTTGCCGCTTTTTCGACTTTTGGGAATGTTTTCTTATACCTTTTTTTATCTTAGATAATGGACACAATTCCTGTTATGATCATATCATATCATGATTATCATCTTATTATCGTTGTCTCATATATCATCCTATTATCATCATATATTGCAGATTCTTATCATCATGATTGCAATGTTAGCAGTTATATGCAAGTATTGGAGTTATAGTATATATTTTGGCAAAAAAATACAATAACCACCCCAATAATAATAGAAATTAATAACAATAATAACAATAATAATGGATTTATAATAATTATTTATATCATTATCTAATTCTAGTATGCGTATTACTATAATTATTACTGTTCTAATAATTATTTTTGCAATAACTACTAGTTACAAATAATAATCATATAAGAAGAACAAGAATAATAAGTAATAACAATATTATAACCACTAGCATTAGTATTATATACTTATACTTATGATATATTGTTATTATTACAGATATAATAGATTTTTTTGGAATGATACTAATAATTAAGATAAATAGTAATTAATAATAATAATAATAATAATAATAATCATATGAATAATAATGATAATGATAATAACAATAATTATAATAATAATAATAATAATTTTAATAATATTCAAATGTTATCAAAAAAGATAATCATATTGTTATGATTAATACAATTCTGGTAAGTATTACCCATATTACCCTAACAATTGCCGCGAAAATCACCCAAGAAATCAAGACACGTCACTTTGGAGTATACTCTCAAAGGCATATTTCGCTGATTTAGCGCTTTTTTACTTTTGGGAATGTGTTTCTTATACTTTTTTATATTATATATGCGACACAATTACTGTTATTATCCATCATTAATTATCATAATTATCATCATTACAATCGTTATCATCTATCATTATCATCATTATCATCAAGTATATCATCTTATCATCATTATTGCAATTATTATCATTATATTGCAAATTGTTATCATTATATTGCAATTATGGAGTTATAGTATATATTTTGCAAAATAATACTTAATAACCACAACAATAATAATAGTAAAACCCATAATAATAACAATAATAACGATTTTTATAAATAATTATTTATCATCTTATCTTAAATTAGTATCGTGATTACTGTAATTATTACTGTGACAATAATTATTTTGCCAATTAGACTACCAGTACAAATAATAAAATGATAATAATAACAAAAATAATACTAATACAATATATAACCACAAGCATTTTATGTCATTATACGTATACTTATTATTCTTATGTAATTATTACAGATAGAATAGATTTTTTGGCCAATGCTATTAATAATTAAGATAATAGTACTACTAATAAATAATAATAATAAGAAGAATAATAATAATAAGAATAAGAAGAATAATAATTGGAATAATATTCAAATGTTATAATAGTTCTCTTTATTCTCACTGTGATCATCATTCATTATTATAGATTAAACAATTCTGTAATTTATTATCATTATACCAAAAATGGCGAAATCCCCAAAGAAATCGAAAAAAAACGTCATCTTGGAAGTATACTTAACAAGGCTAATTTCGCTAGATTTTGCCGCTTTTTTCGACTTTTGGAATGTTGTTCTTATAACCTTTTATATTATATAGGACACAATTCCTGTTAGTCATCATCCATCATTAGCACGGAATTATCCATCATTATTATTGACATCATCATCATCAGCATATCATCCATGATTCATCCATCATTATTCATCATTATTTGCAATTATATCATCATTATTCGACCCAATTGTTATTTTTATTATTGCAATCGCGTTATAGTATATATTTGCAATATACTAATAAACCACAACAATAATCAAAGGAATATACAATAATGAATAACAATAATAACGATTTTAATAATTATTTATCATAATTATCTTAATAGTATCGTTATTACTGTAGTATTACTGTTATAATAATGATGTTTGCAATTATACTTACCAGTTACCAATAATAATAATGATAATCATAACCAATAATAATACAAGAACAATATTATAACACTAAGCATTATAATTATTATACTGTATACTTTTATTAGTATTGTTATATTACAGATATGATAGATTTTTGCAATGGAACTAATAATTAAGATAATAGTAGTAAAATAATAATAATAATAATTATAATAATAAAATAATTAATAATAATAATAATAATAATAATAATAATAATAATAATAATTTTGATTACCATTCAAATGTTATCAAAATTTCTTTATTATCACTTTTATAATCCTTTATTGTTATGATAATACAATCTGGTAATTATTATCATTATTACCCTAAAAATTGCCGAACATCACCAATAAATCGAAAAAACGTCTTTGGAGTATACTCTTCAAAAGGCTATTATGTCGCTAGATTTGCCAGATTTTTCGACTTTGGGGCATGTTTTTCGTATACCTTTTTTATATCTATATGGAACACAATCCTGTTATTATCATAATCATATAAGCATTATCATATTATACGTATCATCATCATTATCATCACTTATCCTCTCCTATAATCATGTATTGCAAATTATTGTCATCATTATTGCAATTGTTATCATTATTATTGGCCAAATTAGTGGAGTTACAGTATATATTTCTGCAATAATACTAATAACCACAACAATAATAATAGTAATAACAGTAATAACAACAATAATAAAGGTTTTATAATAATTATTATATTCATTATCTAATTAGATCGTTATTACTGTAATTATACTGTTAAAATTATTATTTTTGCAATTATACTACAGTACATAATAATAATAAGGATAATAAGAAACAATAATAATACTAATAACAATATATAAACATAGATTATTATTAATCATACTTATAATATATTAGATTATTGTTTATTATGTACAGAATAATAATTTTTGCAATGATACTAATAAATTAAGATAATAGTCATACAACAATAATAATAATAATAAAATAATAATAAATAATAAAATAATAATAATAATAATAATAATAATAATAATAGTATAATTAATAAATTTAATAAATTTAAAATGTGTATCGAAATTCTCTTTATTCTCACTTTCCCTATCATTATTGTATGATTAATACAAGTCTGTAATTCATTCTCATAGACCCTAATAATTGCCGAAACACCAAAGAAATCGAAAACACGTCATTCGGGTATGCTCTCAAGGCTATATTTCGCTAGAATTTTGCCGCTTTTTCGGACTTTTGGGAATGTTTTTCTATACCTTTTTCTATTAATATGGACACATTCTGGGATTATCAATCATCTTATCAGATTTCATTCATATTATCATTTAATCATCATATCATCATTATATCAGCATTATCATCATTCTACAATTATTATCATCATTATTGCAATCGTACATATTATTGCAATTATGGAGTGATAGGATAATTTTGCAATAATACTAATAACCACAACAATAATAATAGTAATAAACAATAATAAATAACAATTAATAACGATTTATAATAATGATAGGGGTATATCATTATTCTAATTAGTATCGTTAGTACTGTAATTATTACTTAATAATTATTTGCAATTATACTACCAGTACAAATAATAATAATGATACTAATAACAAAATATAATATAATAACAATATTTAACCACTGCATTATATTATTATATTATACTTATTTTATTATTGTATATTACAGATATAATAGATTTTGTGCAATGATACTAATAATTACGATAATAGTAATATATAATAATAAAAATAATAATCATAATAATAATAATAATAATAATAATAATAGAATAATATACTAATAATACTAATAATAATTTTAAAAAAATATTAAATGTTATCAAAATTCTCTGAATTCTCAAACTTTTATCCTCTTATGTTGTTATGATATACCAATTCTGTAATTATACATTAATTACCCTATTAAATCTGCCGAAATCACAAAGAAGATCGAAAAAAAACGTCATTTGGAGTATACTCTCAAAAGGATATATTTCGCTAGATTTTGCAGCTTTTTCGGACTTCTGGGAATGTTTTTATTATACCTTTTTTATATTATATATGGACAACAATTCCTGTTATTATCATCATCATAGCATAATTATCATCATTATTTCGTTATCATCATCATATCATCATATGCACTTATTATCATCATTATTGCAATTGTTATCAATTAATTATGCAATATTGGAGTTATAGATATATTTTTGCAATAATACTAATAACCACCAGCAAAATAATAGTAATAACAATAATATAACAATATAACCATTTTCTAATAATATATTTATCTCATTATCTTATTAGTTAGTCGTTATTACTGTAATTATTAATGTTATCATATTATTTTTGCAAGTATACTACAGTCTAAATAATAATAATTATAATAATAACAATCATAATACTAATAAACAAATTATAAAACCACTAGGCATTCTTATTATTATACTATACTTATTAGTATTATTGTATTATTACAAGATATAATAGACTTTTGGCAATGATACTATAATTAAGATACTAGTAATAATAATAATTAATAATAATATAATAATAATAATAATAATAATAATAATACAATAATACTAATAATAAGAATACTAATAATTTTCATAATATTAAATGTATCAAATTCTCTTTATTCCTCATTTTATCATCATATTGTATGTTAATACAATTCTGGTAATATTATCATTATACCCTAATAATGCCGAATCACCAAAGAATCGAAAAAACGTCCATTTGGATGTTTACTCTCATAAAGGCTATATTGCAGATTTTGCCGCTTTTTTCGACTTTTGGAATGTTTTCTTTATACCTTTTTTATATTATAGATGGACCCAATTCCTGTATTATATCATCATTATCATGATTTATCATCATTTATCGTTATCACCATCATTATCATCATTATCATCAATCATATCATCATTATTGCAATTATTATCATCATTATCTGCAATTTTATCATTATTATTGCAATTATTGGAGGTATAGTATATATTTTTGCAATAATAGTAATAACAACAACAATAATATAGTAATAACAACAAAATAACAATAATAAACGATTTATAATAATTATTTATATCATTATCTGAAGTAGTATCGTTATTCCGTAATTATTACTGTTTATAATAATTATTTTTGCAAATATAACTACCAGTACAAATAATCATAATGAAATAATAAACAATAATAATACTAATACAATATTATAACCACTAGCAATATTATTATTATACTTATAACGATTATTATTATGGTTATTTATTAAGATATAATAGATTTTTTGGCAATGATACTAATAAATAAGTACGATAATAGTACTAATAATTACTAATATAATAATAATAATAATTAATAATAATAATACTAATAATAATAATAATAATACACTAAAAATAATTAAATAATTTCATAATATTCCAAAATGTTATCAAAAATTCTCTTTATCTAATTTATCATTCATTATTGTATGATTAATACAAAGTCTGGTAATTATTATCATTATTACCCTTAAAATTGCCGAAAATCACCAAAGAAATTGAAAAAAAACGTCATTTTGGAGTATACTCTCAATAAGCTATATGCGCTAGATTTTGACGGCTTCTTTTTCGATTTTGGAATGTTTTTCTTATACCTTTTCATAGCTGATATATGGACACAATTCCGGAGTATTTGCATAATCATTATCATGACTGTATCAGCATTATTTATCGTTATCATCAGCATATCTCATTATCCTCATTATTGCAATTATACATCATTTATTGCCAATTGTTATCATTATTATTCGCAATTTATTGGAGTATAGTAATATTTTTGCAATTACTACTAATAACTACAACAATAATAATAGTAATAACAATAATAATAACAATAATAACGATTTTATAAATAATTCTTTATTATCATTATCTAATTAGTATCGTTTATACTGTAATTATACTGTTATAAATAGTTGTGCAATTATACTACCGTACAATAATAATAATGATAATAATAACAATAATAATACTAATAACAAATTATAACCACTGCATTATTATTATGTATCCTTATACTATATGATTATGTTATTATTACAGATATAAATAGATTTTGTGGCAATGATACTAATAATTAAGATAATAGTAATGACAGAATGAATAATAATAATAATAATAATACTAAGGAAAAATATAATAATAATAGTAAGAATAATACATAAGAATAATACGAAAATAATAATAATAATAAAGAATTTAATAATATTCAAATGTTATCAAAATTCTCTTTATTCCACTTTTATCATCATATTGTTATGATTATACAATCTGGTAATTTAATTACAATTATTACCCTAATAATTGCGAAATCACCAAGAAATCGAAAAAAACGGCATTTGGAGTATACTCTCAAAAGGCTATAATTTCGATAGATTTTGCCGCTTTTCGAATTTGGGAATGTTTTTCAATATACTTTTTTTATATTATATATGGACACAATTCCTGTTATTATCATCATCATATCCATGATTGATCACATTATATAGTTAGTCATATATTCTCATCATTATCATTCATTATCATATCATTATCACATTATTGCAATTATTATCATCCTTATTTGCAATTATTATCATATATTGACAATATTGGAGGTATAGATATTATTTTTGACAATAATATAATAACCACAACAATAATAATAGTAATAACAATAATAAAACACTAATAACGATTTTATACAATTATTATATTATAATCTAATTAGTATCGCTATTACTGTAATATTACTGTTATAATAATTATTGTTGGCAATTATCCTACCAGTACAAATAGAATAATGATAATAATACAATAATATAGTAATAACAATATTATAACCACTAGCATTATTATTATGATACTGATACTTATTATTATTATTGTTATTATTACAGATTAATAGTTTTTGGCAATGATACTAATAATTAAGATAATAGTAATAATAATAATAATAATAAATAATAATAATAATAATAATAATAATAATAATAATAAAGAAAATAATAATAATAAATAATTTTTAAAATATTCAAATGTTATCAAAATTCTCTTTTTTTTATCACTTTTTTTCATCATTATTGTTATGATTAAACAATTCTGGTAATTATTATCATTATTACCTAATAATTGCCGAATCACCAAAGAAATCGAAAAAACGTCATTTGGGTTTACTCTCAAAAGGCTATATTTCGCTAGATTTTGCCGCTTTTCGACTTTTGGGAATGTTTTTCTTATACTTTTTTATATTATATATGGACACAATTCCTGTTATTATCATCATCATTATAATGATATCTCATCATTATCGTTATCATCATCATAATCATCATTTTCATCATTATCATCATCATTATCATCATTATTGCAATTATTATCATCATTATTGCAATTTTTATCATTATTATTGCAATTATTGGAGTTATAGTATATATTTTTGCAATAATACTAATAACCACAACAATAAAACTAGTAATAACAATAATAATAACAATAATAAAGATTTTATAATAAATTTTTTATATCATTATCTTAATTAGTATCGTTATTACTGTAATTATTTCTGTTTTTAATAATTATTTTTTCAATTATAATACCAGTATCAATAAAAATAATAATGATAATAATAACAATAATAATACTAATAAAAAATATTTTAACCAAAAGCATTATTATTTTTTAACATATACTTATTATTTATATTGTTATTATTACAGATATAATGATTTTTTGGCAATGATACTAATAATTAAGATAATAGTGAAATAATAATAATAATAATGATAATAAAATAAGAAGATAATAATAATAATAATAATAATAATAATAATAATAATAATAATAATAATAATAATAATTTAATAATATTCAAATGTTATCAAAATTTTCTTTATTCCCCACTTTTATCATCATTATTGTTATGATTAATACAATTCTGGTAATTATTATCATTATTACCCTAATAATTGCCGAAATCACCAAAGAAATCGAAAAAACGTCATTTTGGAGTATACTCTCAAAAGGCTATACTTCGCTAGATTTTGCCGCTTTTTCGGCCTTTGGGGAATTTTTTTTTTATAACTTTTTTATATTATATATGGACACAATTCCTTTTATTTCATCACATTTTTCTGATTATCATCATTATTATCGTTACATCATCATTATCTCATTATCATCTTTTATCACATTACATCTTATTGCAATTATTTCATCCCTTATTGCAATTTTTTATCATTTTTTTTGCAATTTTGGAGTTTTAGTAAATTTTTGCAATAAAACAATAACCACAACAAAAATAAATTTAAAAACAATAATAAAATAAAAAAAACGATTTTTTTTAAAAAATTTATATCATTTCTTAATTTTGTACTTTTCTGTTTTTACTGTTATAAATAATTATTTTTGCAATTAACTACCCGTACAATAAAAATTGATAATAATAAAAATTAATACTTAAAAACAATATTATACCCCTAGCATTATTTTTTATTATACTTAACTTTTTTATTATTTTTATTATTACAGTATAAAAGTTTTTTGGGAATGTACTAATAATTAAGATAAAAGTAATAATAATAATAAAAAATAAAAACAATAATAATAATTAATAATAAAATAATAAAAATAATAATAATAAAATTTTAATAATATTTAAAAGTTTTTAAAAAATTTTCTTTTTTCTACTTTTTCATCATTTGTTTGATTAAAACAATTCTGGTAAATTTTTATCATTATTACCCTAATAAAATTTCCGAAAACACCAAAAAAATCGAAAAACGTCATTTTTTTAGGTACTCTCAAAGGGTATTTTCGCTAGATTTTGCCGCTTTTTTTTTTTACTTTTTGGGGAAAGTTTTTCTTATACCTTTTTTATATTATATATGGACACAATTCCCGTTTTATCATCATCATTTTCATGATTACTCATTATTATCGTTATCTCTCATTATCATCATTTTCATCATTATCATCACATTATCATCATTTTTGCAATTATTATCAATTATTGCAATTGTTATCATTATTATTGCAATTATTGGAGTTTAGTAATATTTTTTTCAAAAATACTAATAACCACAACAAAAAAATAGTAATAAAAAATAATAAAAAACATAATAACGATTTTAAAAATTTTTTATATCATTATATTAATTATACGTTATTACTGTAATTTTACTGTTATAATAATTTTTTTTTGCAATTATCTACCATTTCCAAAATAATACGATATAATAACAAAATAAAACAAAACAATATTTAACCACTAGCATTATTATTTTATACTTTTACTTTTTTATTTTTTTTTTTATTACAGATATAATAGTTTTTGGGCAAGATACTAAAAATTAAGATAATATAAATAATAATAATAATAATAACAAAAAAAATAATGATAATAATAATAAAAATCTAAATAATAATAAATAAAAAATAATATAATTAATAATAAAAAATAATTTAAAAATAAAATA
The DNA here is from genome assembly GCF_015228065.2 of Penaeus monodon. Classification (NCBI taxonomy): domain Eukaryota; kingdom Metazoa; phylum Arthropoda; class Malacostraca; order Decapoda; family Penaeidae; genus Penaeus; species Penaeus monodon. The sequence goes on from NW_023659594.1 coordinate 14,978, forward strand.
ATTTTTTAAAAATATTCAAAAGTTATCAAAAATTTTCTTTATTCTCACTTTTATCACATTTTGTTATGTTAATCATTCTGGTAAATTTTTATCATTATTCCCTAATAATTGCCGAAATCACCAAAGAAATTGAAAAAACTTCATTTTGGGTATACTCCAAAAAGGGTATATTTTGCTAGATTTTTTCCCCTTTTTTTTGACTTTTGGGAATTTTTTCTTTTCCTTTTTATATTAATAGGACACAATTTCCCGTTATTTCCATCATTATTATGATTATCATCTTTTATCGTTTTCATCATCATTATCATCATTTTCTCATTTAATCATCATTATCTCATTTTGCAAATTTTTATCATCATTTTTGCAATTGTTATCATTATTATTGCATTTTTGGGGGTTATGTATATTTTTTTTTCAATAATACAATAGCTACAACAATAATAATGTAAAAAACAAAAATAAAACAAAAAAACGATTTCATAAAAATTATTTTTATAGTTTCTTAATTTGTATCGTTATTACTGTATTTTATGTTTTAAAATTTTTTTTTGCAAATTTTACTACCATACAAAAAATTTTAAAATATAATAACAAAAATAACTAAACAATATTTAACCCTAGCATTATTATTATTTACTTATCCTTTTTATTATTATTTTTATTATTTTCGATTAATTTTTTTGGTAATGATACAAAATTAAATATAGTATAATAATAAATAAATTTAAAAATATAATAAAAATAATAATAATAATAAAAAAAAAAAAATAAAAAAATAATTTCAAAATATTCAAAAGTTATCAAAAACTATTTATTCTCCCTTTTTTTCATCTTATTGTTATGATTAAATTTAATTCGGTAATTATTTTTCATTTTACCCTAATAAATTTCCGAAATCCCAAAAAAATCGAAAAAAAAGTCTTTTTTGGGTTTCTCCAAAAAGGTATATTTCGCAAGATTTTTTCCGCTTTTTTCGACTTTTTTGGGAATTTTTTTTCTAAAACCTTTTTTATTTATTATGGACCAATTTCCCGTTTTTATCATCATCATTTATATTATATCATTATTTCGTTATCACTCTTTCTCATTATCATCATTATCTCATTACACATTATTGCAATTATTATCATCATTATTGCAATTTTTTATTTATTATTGCAATTTTTGGGGTTTAGTATTATTTTTGCAATAAAACTAATAACTACAACAAAAAAAAAGTAAAAACAATAAAAATAAAATAATACTTTTATAATAAATTTTTTATATATTATCTTAATTTGTATCGTTTTTGTAATTTTCTGTTTTTAATAAATTTTTTTTTGCAAATTTTACTACCATACAAAAAAAATAAGATAAAAAAACATAATAATACAAAAACAATATTAAACCACTAGCATTATTTTATTATACTTATACTTTTATTTTATTGTTATTATTTTCAGATATAATGATTTTTTGGCAATAAAAACTAATAAAAGATAAAAGAATAAAATAATAATAAAAAATAAATAATAATAAAATAAAATAATAATAATGATAATAATTAATAATTTTAATATATTCAAATGTTATCAAAATTTTTTTTATTTTCACTTTTATCATCATTATTGTTATGATTAATACAATTCTGGTAATTTTTACATATTACCCTAATAATTGCCGAATTACCAAATAATCGAAAAAAAGCATTTTGGGGTATACTCCAAAAGGCTTATTTCGCAGATTTTGCCGCTTTTTTTTGACTTTTTGGGAATGTTTTCTTATCCTTTTTTTTATTTTTATTGGACCAATTCCTGTTTTTTTTTTTATCATCAAACATGATTTTCATCATTATTTTTCGTTATCATCACATTATCATCTTATCAACATTATCATCATTATCTCATTATTGCAATTTTTATCATCATTATTAATTGTTATCATTATTATTGCAATTTTGGAGTTTAAGTATATATTTTGCAATAATCTAATAACCACAACAAAATAAAAAGAAAAAACAATAAAATAAAATAATAACGATTTTATAATAAATTTTTATATCATTTCTAAAATTTTTCGTTTTTCTGTAATTATTTGTTATAAAAATTATTTTTGCAATTATACTCCTACAAATAAAATAATGTAATAAAAACAATAATAATACTAATAACAAAATTTAAAAACTACATTTTATTATTATACTTTACTTATTTTTATTTTTGTTATTTTTTCAGATATAAAAAGATTTTTTGGGATGATACTAAAAAATTAAGAAAAATAATAAAAAATAAAAAAAAAAAAATAATAATAAAAATAATAAATAATAATAAAGATTAATAAAATAAATTTTAATAATATTCAAATGTTATCAAAATTCTCTTTATTCTCACTTTTAATCATCATTATTGTTAGATTTTTACAATTCCTTAAAATTATCATTATTACCCTAATATTGCCAAAATTTCCAAAAAAATCGAAAAAACGTCTTTTTTGGGGTATACTCTAAAAAGGGTTATTTCGCTAGATTTTTTCCCCTTTTTTTGACTTTTGGGAATGTTTTTTTTTTATACCTTTTTTATTTATATATGGACACAATTCCCTTTTTTATCATCATCTTATCTGATTATCATCATTATTACGTTATCTCATCATTATCATCATTATCATCATTTTCTCATCATTATCATCATTATTGCAATTATTATCATCATTATTGGGAATTGTTACATTATTATTCAATTATTTGGGTTATAGTATATATTTTTGCAATAATACTAATAACCCCAACAAAAATAAAAGTTAAAAAAATTTAATAACAAATAAAGATTTTATAATAATTTTTTATCATTATCTTTAATTAGTATCGTTTTACTGTAATTATTACTGTTATAATAATTATTTTTGAATTAACACCTACAAAAAAAAATTTAAAAAATATTAATAACAAAATAAAACAATAACATTTAAAAAACCATACATTTTTAATTATTAAAATTAACTTATTTTTTATTTTTATTTTTACGATATTGATTTTTTTGGGAAAGATCTAATAAATTTGATAATAGTAATAAATAATAATAATAAAAATAAAAATAAAAAAAATAATAAAATAAAATAATTTTAATAATATTCAAATGTTATCAAAATTCTCTTTATTCTCACTTTTCATCATTATTGTTATGATTAAAACAATTCTGGTAAATTTTTCATTATTCCCTAAATTGCCCAAAACACCAAAGAAATCGAAAAAAAAGTCATTTTGGAGTAACTCTCAAAAGGGTATATTTCGCTAGATTTTGGGCCCATTTTTTTTGACTTTTGGGAGTTTTTTTTTTATCCTTATTTTATTATATGGACACAAATTTCCCGTAATTATCATCATCATTATCATGATTTTCACATTATTATCTTATCATCATCATTATCATCATTTCTCATTATCTCATCATTATTCATTTTGAAATTATTATCATCCTTATTCAATTGTTATCATTATTTATTGGAATTATTGGAGTTATAGTAATTTTTTTTGCAATAATACTTAACCAAAAATAATATAGTAATAACAATAATAATAAAATAATAACGATTTTTAATAATTTTTTTATCATTATCTTAATTATATCGTTATTTCTGAATTATTCTGTTATAATAATTATTTTTCAATTAACACCATACAAAAAAATAATAATAAAATAAAAAAATAATTCTAAAACAATTTATCCACTACATTATTTTTTTATACTTATACTTTTTATTATTATTGTTATTATTACGATATAATAGATTTTTTTTGGGGGAATGATACTAATTTAAGAAATATAAAAATAATAAAAATATAAAAATAATAATAATAATAATAAAAAAATAATTTTTAAAAAATTCAAATGTTTCAAAAAATTTTCTTTATTCTCACTTTTATCCCCCCCCCATTATTGTTATGATTAATAATTTTTTTGGAAATTTTTTCATTTTAAAACCCCAAAAAATTGCCGAAAACACCAAAAAAATCGAAAAACGTCATTTTGGATATGTCTCAAAAGGGTTTTATTTTTGCTAGATTTTGCCGCTTTTTTTGAAATTTTGGAATGCTTTTCTATACCTTTTTTATATTATATGGACACAATTCCCGTTATTATCATCATCATTATCATGATTATCATATTATTATCGTTATCATCATCATTATCATCTTATCATCATTATATCATCATTTTCATCATTATTGCAAATTTTTTCATCATTATTGCAAATTTTTATATTTTATTGCAATTATTTGGGGTTATAGATTATTTTTGCAATAATACTAATAACCCAAAATAATAATAGTAAAACAATAAAATTTGCAAATAAAGATTTTATAATATTATTTTATCATTTCTTATTATATCGTTTTTTACTGTAATTATTTCTGTTATAAAAAATTTTTTTGCAATTATCTACCATACAAATAATAATAATGATAAAATAAAAATAATGTACTAAAAACAATATTATAACCACTAGATTATTATTTTTTACTTTTACTTATTATTTTTATGTTATTATTAGAGATATAATAGATTTTTTTGGGAAAGATCTAAAATTAATATAAAAGTAATTAATAATAATAATAATAATTGAAATAATAAAATAAATAAAAATTAAAAATAATAAATTTTTTTAATTTCAAAAGTTATCAAAATTTTCTTTATTCTCACTTTTTTTTCCATTATTTTTATGATTAAAACAATTTCGGTAATTTTATCATTATTACCCTAATAATTGCCGAAAACACCAAGAAATTGAAAAAAAGTCTTTTTTTATACTCTCAAAGGTTTTATTTTGCTAGATTTTTGCCGCTTTTTTTTGACTTTTGGGGAAAGTTTTTCTTATACCTTTTTTTTTATTATTATGGGCAAATTTTCCCGTTATTATCATCATCTTACTGATTTTTCATCATTATTATCGTTATCATCATATTTTCTCATTATCATCATTTCATCTCATTATCATCATTTTGCAATTATTATCATCATTATTCAATTGTTATCATTATTATTTCAATTATTGGTTTTAAAAATTTTTTTTTGCAATAAAACTAATAGCCCCCAACAATAATAAAAGTAAAAACAAAAATAATAAAAATAAAACGTTTTTAATAATTATTTATATAGTTTCTTAATTTATCTTTATTATGTAAATTTTTACTGTTTAAAAATTTTTTTTTTTAAAAATTTTCTACCATACAATAATAATAATGATAATAAAAACAATAATAATACTAATAACATATTAAACCACTGCATTTTTTATTATTATACTTATACTTATTATTTTTATGTTATTATTACAGATAAATAGATTTTTTGGGAATGATACTAATAATTAAGATAATATAATAAAATAATAAAATAAAAAAAATAATAATAATAATAATAACAATAATAATAATAATAATAAAAATAAAATATGAAAATAATAATAGAAATAATAATAATTTTAATAATATTCAAAAGTTTCAAAATTCTCTTTATTCCACTTTTTTAAAACATCATTATTGTTATATTAATAAATTCTGGTAATTATTTCATTATTGCCCTAAATTGCCCAAATCCCAAAGAATCGAAAAACGTCATTTTTTGGGGTATCTCTCAAAGCATATTTGGTAGATTTTTTCCCTTTTTTTGACTTTTGGAAAGCTTTTTTTTATCCTTTTTTTTTATTATTATGGACACAAATTCCCGTTATTATCATCATCATTACTGATTTTCATCATTATATCGTTTTTCATCATCATTATCTCATTACATCTTATCATCATCATTATCATCATTTTGAAAATTTTTATCATCATTATTGCAATTTTATCATTATTTTGCAATTATTGGAGTTATGTATATTTTTTTGCAAAAAACAATAACCACAAAAATAATAAAATAAAACAAAAATAACGATTTTATAATTTATTTTTATCATTATCTTAATTAGTACGTTTTATTTTAACTGTTTTTAATTTTTTTAGTTAAAAAATATTATTTTTTTAATTATACTTTTCCCTACAAAAA
>NW_023659595.1:0-5000 GCF_015228065.2 Penaeus monodon
AAAAAATTAATATATAATAATTTATATATTTAATAATATATATTAAATTAAACAAATAAAAATTTTATAATTTAATTTATTTATATTTTTATATATTATATCATATTTTTAACAAACCATCACACATATATGTGTTATATATATTATATATTATATATATATATTATATATAAATATTATATATATATAAATATATACTATACATACACACATGTGTGTGTGTGTGTAATAATATATTTTAAATCTCTCAAATTCAGGGTATTGCGTACCGAAGTTTATATTTTAAAAAGCGCTTTTCGAAACTAATGTGCGTATTGTCGTTGAGTATGAGGATTCGCGCCCCCGAGGTTCCAAAACGGAGGGGTTCGGGGCCCGAAAACGTGTCTCGACTGAGCGGCCATGCTTCATTCGCTCCCAGGTACACGGGTAAAACGGTGGACTAACCTTGAAATCTTTTTTTCGAACATCTGGAACGTTATAGTTCTTCTAAAGTATACTGGTGAAGTATATACTTTCTTATTTGTGTGTTAGGGCATGAGGTGGAACATAATGGGAATAAGTGTTGGGGTATTGGGTTATTAAATGTTATGCGGTAACCCTTTTTTCTAGGAAAAAGAGTGATAAATCGCCTTCAAAATTCGAAGAAATTTATTTGCCTTAATAGTATTTTTTCTTTTGTAAAATATTGAATTTTGTGTTGTGTGTAATTTTAATTAATGGAAAAATGAACTTGTAAAGTATTGTTCAATTTAAATAAATCTATAGTGAGGAGATAATTTGTATAATTAATTGTATGATAACCTAAGACTACTAAGAAACGTTAAATGGGGATGATCAAATTTGTAATGAAAAATAAATTATATTGACTCTAATCAACAATTCATTATAACTGGATAATACACTTAATATATAAGATAATAAAGAATACTTAAGTAAGATTCTCACTAAAAATTAATAAAAAATAATGCCTAAACTGGAAAACTGAATAATTATGAAATAAGTAATAGAAAGATAAATGTTTAACAAAAGAATACTAAACAATAACTGATAATAAGCAGTGATTTAAAAATCTATAATAATAAAAATAATTCATAAACGTATGAATTTGAGAAAATAAAAGCTGCAAACTTTACGAACTTCAAGATATTTATTGATACTAATTATAAGCTATAATTTAACTTTCCCTACTTTTGTAATTATTCCGCTGCTTCCCCTAGACATCTTAAACCTTTTTTTTACATATACTATCACCTACTTTGTGGGTCACTGTCTACAAGCGGGATTTATACAATATATATATAAATATAAAATATATATAATATATATATATTATATTTTATATATATAATATATTATATATATAATATATATTGCAAGGGTATCTGTGGGAATGCATCATCGAAGGGATAATGCCCGTGAAGCGGGTCGGGAGAATAAGGGCCGGGATAGGTGGGCCCTGTTTACCCTATAAAAATCAAAATAAAAATAATAAACAAAAAGGTATATGCCAAAGTTAGATATTCACACCCAAGTTTTCCCACAAATGCGGCAAATCATGAGGTCAATGCAACCTTTTCTCTGGTTCGACGCCACCTCACTAAGATCCAAAGGAGGACTCACAAAACCCCACGTTCGGTCTGAACCCCTGCTTATTGGTGGGAATCCTCCCCCTTATATGGGCGAGGGGAAGCAATGGAATGCAAAGTTTCGATAAAAACAAATACGATACACTTTGTTTGGAAAAGAATATAAAACATAAAATCACAAGTAATAAAACTAAAAAAAATAAAAGGAACTAAAAAATATTTTATGGCAGAAGCATTGCCCGACAAAATAAAAATTAAAAAGGAAGTTTAAATTTATTGTATAAAAAATGAAAAAGGACAATAATATGAATACAGGGTCAGTCTAATGATCAGAGTGAACGTCTAAACGGAAAATGGATAAGAAATGGCGAATGATAGCCGATCTGTATGTCGTATTTTCTCCAGGATCTTCATATTCTTCCTTTGGCCAGGATTGGGGCAGGATGTAGGTCAAGGAACGAACAGACTGAGGTAAAAGGGAAAAGGAGTGGAAGAAGAAGGAATAATAAAAAAAAAAAACATCACTATGATAGGTATGGAGCCTTAGGTCATAGGCAGTTCTGAGGGGAAAATCTTGGAGTATAAGCAAAGGTTTAGAATAGGAGAGTTACTAGATAATAAAGATAAGAAAGAACACATGTTAGGCAAGCTAGGAAGGAGAAAAAACAAACTTCTGAAAGATGAATCGTAGGGGGGAAAAGGGAAAAAAGAGCCCACAAGTCAGGAGAGGGAAAGGATAAGACACAAACAGGAAAAGGGGAATTGGAGAGACACAAGAGCTGGGAGAAGGAAAGGAAGAGACCAGAGCTGGGGAAGGAAAGGAAGGGGGTAAGGGAAAGGGAAAGGGGGAAGGGGGGAAAAAATACACACATATTTTTTGGGTGAGGCCTTGGGGGCCTGTATATATATATACACACAACGTGAATATGTGCTATTCATATTTATCCAGTCCTATGTAGCGCACATACACCTTTTTTCTTAAGTGAAACATGTTCAAATATCAAAGATCCTCTATTAGAAAGGATGAAATACACTGAGTTCGTCGAAACATTTCCGGGGTCAACTAGAGCCACCTAGTGTTTGACAGTCTAAAGCATCAAGTTTCTTTAAATATTGACGAATCATAGTGAAGTATAACTGACCTCTGGCGAATCAAACGCTTCGTTTTTGTTTCCTGATATGATAATCGATTATCTGTTTTAAAACTGTAAAACAACAATATTACTATTCTGTAATTATTACTATTACAGAGCACTCTCGAGGTTCCGAATAAGAAGGAACAGCAGAGATCGAAACCCTTGTTACCAACCAGATACGTGGTTTGTCACATTTTAAGTTTTGCTGTGTTACGCCGACCATTTTATTATCACTGATACCTTTAGTAAACTAGAATTCACGGAGTAATAAAAAAACAGACTGATGTAATTGAAAAAAACATTGCAGGTAGAAAGTACGGAAAGCCTGATGATTGTAGATGATTGTGTGGGCTGATGGCTTGTGTGACGTCAGAGCACCGCAACTGACGTCAAAAGAATATTAATGACGTCACGAAACACCACTCGACAGGTGATAAATGTACATGCTCCTTATGTGGAAAAAACGGGATTTTGTACCTCGTTTATCACGGGTCTTTGGGGAATATCAAATTTCGGGACTAAAGGGTACAAGGATTTGGTTTATCAAACTGTACTGGAAATAAACTTAAACACATTGTATAGTATTCAGAAACATGAAGATAACATCCAAAAGAGTAGCATGTGAATAAAATGATTTTTTTTTTTACTTTAATTTTCTTAGCGAATCCAGCATAAATAATGAACCCAACATTTTCCTTTTTATATGAATAATAAGTCCCCGATATTGTAACAAGTATCTTCCTTTAAAATAGAATCAGCAATTTCCCAAGGACCGAAAAGAGCTCAGATCTCCAGTGACTTCTTTGGAAGAGTAATTATGCCAAGATTGATATTTCCGGATAGTTAACTAAATGACTTCATAACAACAGATTAAAAAATCTCTTTTTTATTGCAAACTATTTATTTGTCTTTTTTACTCGTGGCTATAATAACATTCGCAGTGGGACAAAGGGCAATCACGGGAAGGTTAATATTAATCTCATTCTGCATAGCCCTTCTTTGATCGGTAGCATCCGATCCTGGTAATTATAATAGTTCTGTAGTGACATTTTTTTTTCATTTAGACAGAATTGAACGCTTGAGAGCCAGCGCTACTAGCTAACATCAGCGAGCAGAGTGGCAGTGAGGTGGTTCAGACAATTTTTCAAAAAAAAATTACTAGCATGTCGAGCTGCAGCATTCACATTAAACATTAGATGATACAAATCATACAGTAGTGGCCCAAAAAGATCAAGTCAACCACTGAGCGGCTAGTTTTGCATTTTATAACATTTTTTCATATTGTATTTCCAGAAAAATAAGAATACCTGAATCATTTCCGGCTTAAAACCAGAGAGTGTCTCCCAAAAAAAGTCATCACGGATCGCCAGCTGAGAACCATTGTCCAAAATATATAAATGATTTTACTTGCATTCGAGGAACACACCTCAGTTGCCGTACCAATCATTGACACTGGTGGCTCAAGGCCTATAGTTTTACACTGTGCTCCCCAATGCTTCAGTAATCTGGAGAATTCAAGTTTGTCCACTAGTCAGTTTTTTGAGGGGTTCATCATCGAACAAGCTGAGCATTCTTTTTTTTTTTCGTTGCATTTACTTGATAAATGGATTAGTCTGATTTCGATCAAGATATTTAGCAAAGTGCTCCCGTAATTCATTCTCTCCCGTGGATGATTCACTGGGATGGGCTTTGGTCATTTAGAATTCATTTGAAATTCAGCAAAAGAGACTTACCGAATCAGCGCGCTGTTCTGGTATCTTGTTCTATTTTTTAAAGTTGTGATATTCGACAATAATCATATACATGGGAATTTGATGCAACATAATATAGCTTGGATATTTTACTATATCATCAGCTTTTTGTTTATCGTGTTCTTTTTTTGTATGTGCGTGTGTGTGTCTGCGGGCGTGCTCGTGTGTGCGTGCGTGGTGTGTGCATGTGAGTGAGAAAAGGGGGAAGAGAGAGAGAGAGAGGGGAGAGAAGGAGAGAGGAGAGAGAGGAGAGAGAGAGAGAGAGAGAGAGGAGAGAGAGAGAGAGAGAATGTGTTGTGTGTGTGGTGTGTGTGTGTGTGTTTTTAGTGAAAGTGTTCATGCGTATCTGTGTGCCGCGTATGCGTATGTGGGCCATGCATGTCCGTCTGCCGGGTAAGCGGGCAGGAACTTTGTCCGTAAATTTCTCCAGGCAGTCCCGCGTCCTCGCATTCCTGGGGCACTCCCCCAGACTGAAATGGTTTTTTCCCTTCGCTCATCCTAGTTATCCCCAAATTTTTGGCTTTATT
>NW_023659595.1:17500-21001 GCF_015228065.2 Penaeus monodon
ATTCCTTACAACCCTATAAGTTATAGGCTTTGGCGGCTGCTAAATATCGTCCTCGCTCAGCGGTAGCTGCCGCTATACGTATTCCTCGTTGGGTTTGGGGTTTCCCCGAGGGGCTCACTCGGCCGTTGGGGTATTGTCCGGTAGTTCGCGATGTCCTTGAACACGCCAACTAGGCTCTCGAAGTTGGGGCCCCAGTTGAGCAGGTAGTCCCGCCGAACCGTGGACCCGTTGGTGGCTTGTACGAGCTCATGGCCAGGTCGTCGTCTGATGCCACCAGGGTGCTGAGCGAGCCGCGAAAAGAATCAAAGCCGTCGTATTTTAGCAGACTCGTTATCATGCTCGTTCCTGTTGTCTACTTCCGCGGCTTGCTGAAAATCATGTTGCCCGGCCCGAAGTCTCGCGTCACCTTCCATAGTTGTTCTCGTACTCGAACTCCGAGCAGGTGAATGAGTCATTCCCAGACTCGTCCGTGGAGGAATCTGGAGGTTCCAGGGGCTCCGTGTTCGTCTCTAGGAGCTCTGCTAGCTTGTCCTTGCGCTGATTGTTTCCCCGCTGGAGGAGGAGACAGCGTCAAGAGTCGAGACCAGCGAGGAGTTCCGAGGCCGGGTGTTGAGGCGTTCGATCTCCTCCGCCGTGAGGACCAGGCTCACGCTACTGTCGTGCTTCTTCTTTTTGTCGACTGGGACGACGCGTGCATCGACCCGGACGACTGCGCAAGTGCGACACAGGCGAGTTGAGGGAGCGCTCGCTGGTCGAAATGACGTCCTTCACGCCCGGTCCCTGCGAGGTGGCCAGCCCCGCCGTCTGCAGGGGCTTGCCGGGTGATGTCCTGCAGCGTGAGGATTCGCGGAGTCTGGCGCGACAGCTCCGAGGACGGTGAGAGGCCGCGAGGGGCGTGGACTGCATCTTGAGCACGGAGGGCGACTCTCGGGGCGCAACGGGATTCGGACTCTGCCGCATGAGGTTTGCGAGGACTCTCGCGGTGCGGCGTGTTGGGGAAGTTGTGCGGCGAGTGGCGGTGGTTATGCTTGTGGTAGCCCGGCACATGCGGGTTGGTCTTGTATTTGCGCACGTTGCCGTCCCTGTTTGCCCTTGTAGTGGTAGACGATGTCGATGTCCGAGGGCGCGATGGACGAGGCGGTTCTCCAGGTCGTAGTGCTCTGGCGCCTCGGAGTCGGGAATGTGGCCCATACCGCCATGGCGTCGCGGTCCTGGAGCTGCGACTCGTCCACGCGAAGCGGCACGCCCGGGGACTTGTTCATCACTTCGCGCTCGATGATGTCCGGGGCGCTGCGGCCGCTCGTGGTCGCGCTCCTTGTACTTCTTGGTGGCCATCTCCTGCGTGAGGTGGACCGAAGCAGTCGTCCGTCATCTCGGGCGCTTTCCACGTAGCCCGAGTCCTGCGGCGACCGACCCCCGGGGTCCGAGGAGGTGTTGGCCAGGAGGGCCGAGCCGTTCTGCTTGACGTGGACGCCGCCCTTCTCCCCCCGCTGCCGCCGCACGCGGTACACGATGAAGGAGACGAGGATGGCGACCAGCAGCAGCACGAAGAACACGATGACGAGTGTTATGCCGATTGGGGAGGGGGGCCGTGGAGGCCGTTGTGCCCAGGTCTGCGCCGGTTGCAGTCCTGCCACGAGAGCCACGCCGCGGCCACCGCCTCCAGCAGGGAGCCCGTGGAGTTGAGCGGCTGCACCTCCCCGTCCACGCTGAAGGTCGACATACACCCGACGAACCCTGCAACAGAAGGGGAATGTTACATGGCAAAATAAAACCACTGATCCCTTAAGTACTAAAAAATAAAACGTCAAACAAAAAAATTTAAAATCTAATCTCCGCTGTTGTTCTTTAGCGGGAACATAAAAAACCAACAGTCGAAACTAAAACGGGTACATGTACATATTCCCCTCAGACATCGTACCCGTGGAATCGATTTCCTACAAAGAAGACTGCCTTAATCCATCTAATCAGTACCCTCCAAACTCTGTCTAAAAAACCTCGCTAATGATGACAGGAAATTGCTTTATATACAAAATGTCTTTCGGAAAACGTAGTGCATGACAATAGGTAAATTTTTTAATGGGTTACTATCGAATGTAAGGTAAATGAGAAATAAAACGGAAGTGATGTAAGGAAGGGAAGACTAAAAATTGATAATCCATAAGCATGTTTGCAAAAATAATAATAATTCGTAGCTAAACACAAAATTAAATTTTCCAGTAAAAAACATTTCGATTTCTTTGTCACAGATCTTGTCAGTTTCTTTCTATAAACCATTTTAAATTGTACTCTTATTTCCCTGAATGATCTAATTTGAGGTCAGCGCTCAGTGCCCAGCAGAGTCGTGGGAGGGCGTAACGGACCCGCGCATTACGTTTACTTCCTCGGCATGTATTCCCTTTGCGTCACGGGGGGCGGCGCTGCAATACTGAGCATGGGCCCTCGGCTGGGTTGAGATAATAAAGAGCCCCAGGCCCCGGCTACCTGCGATACACCTGCAATCAACGGCCTCCCTCCCCTTCCCTTCCGTCCCCGGCTCATAACGGACATTTTTCTTGTCATTTATTATTATTTTAATGTCAGCTCTCGAGGAGACGCCCCGGTGGCCGAGCTCTTGCGAAACGGACGAAGGCGCGCCTCGACCGCCCCCGTTGCCGCCTGCGGGAGAGTGGAGGGAATCGAAGTCATAGTCACAGCGGGGCGGAGAAGGAAAAATAAATGGCGGACACAAAGAGGAGAGAAAAAGTTCAGGGGGGAAATAGCGAGTGGTAATTTTGGGTTTAAATCCCTTCCACCTCGTTTCGGAATATAAGATTCGAAGCTTGTGAAACAATCGTTGAATAATTACCCAAAAATATATTTTTATGCCTCTTATGCCTTTATGTAGTTCCAATGATAAGAAGTCAACCTCGACATCTTCCCCCCGCAGGTACGAACTAGTTTGTTCAATTCGTGTGGGAGTGAGCATAATGGTGCTGGAGGTGGAGCGGGGGCGGGGAAAAAGGGGTAAGGAGGGAATTCTGGTAAAATTTAGCACACGTGAAGATAATAGAAGATGATTTTCTATTATTAATGAACAAATTAAATAGTGAGCTTTGCGTATGTGTGACGAATGAATAGATGGTAAATGTATATACCTTCTCCTCTGTACTTCCTTTCTACAATCGTAAGGGGTTTGCCATTCCAGCATGTACTCTGAATCTTATTCATACCCATAACCCTTCAATACATGAGGGCATTGTGTTTCAGTACATGATTTGGGCAACTAAACCTGAAAATGAGGCATTCGTAGATTGCCCTCCATTTGCCCTGAATGACTCTGCTAGCCTTCTCGCTGCTATAGTAAAGCCCCTAAATTTCTCCACTTCACCGCACATTAATTAAGACTACCTAATGGCTTTGGCCTTTTAATATCATATCGTTTAGCATAACTACCCTTTAGGGTTGAAGTCAGAGTGCTATCGTTGGCCAAATTTAACTTACCTTTGGTGAGCAAAACGA
>NW_023659596.1:7500-15000 GCF_015228065.2 Penaeus monodon
GTCTCGTGGGATAGTCCGGGAATCAGCAGTAATCGTAGAAACTATAAAAAAAAAAACTTAATGCAGAACTACAATACTCACATACCTCGGCAGGAGCTAAAACCCAACGACATGGTAGGCAAAACAACCCGGGTCTGCTATTGTCGACGGGCCAAGAACATGTGTAACGAGATGGTACGAGTCAGGGCGTGGGAAGGTCAGCTCAGCTAACTGGAGACGCGTGACCCCGCAGTTCAGGTAATCCGTGGCACACTTGAGGTAACGGGGTCACAATGACCTTCCTCGTGGAGCGGGTAGGGTGGCACCAACACACGAATGCATACTCCATCTGAAATCATCAATGCTGTGCCAACCGTAGTGGCACGCTCATCGCACCATACGTACACGAGGGGTCAAAGAAAAAAAATCTCAAGGACTATACTATTAGATATAGACACACGATCTGCACAAATGTAGGGGAACGTCATCAGCTTTTCGTGCTTGCGCGTAGCTGATGTTATTATCCTCGCTTCGAAACAACTACTGGAGTGGAAGGCATCATCGGGCCTCGTGTTTTGCAGTGCGAGTGCTGAGGAAACCGTCCTCAGGCTTTTGAAACACCACAGAAGGAGCGCGTCACGAGCCTCTGATTTTGCGAGCGATCGCTGATGGAAAACGTCGCTCAGGCCTTGAACAACCACAGACAAATGGAGGCTTCACGGGCCTCTGTGTCTGCGAGCGAGTGCTGAAGGGGAAACCGTCCCTCAGGCTTTACAAAACAACGGGCTCAGTCGGCACCTGAGCCGCGGGCTGAGACGAAGGCGTGGCTGTCTTGCAACGGGCACGTACGATCCTGAAAGTTGAACAATGTTACTGGGTCAGTGTATGGCAGCAAAAACGCACGGAGACAAAGCGAAAGAAACACATCTTTGCTCTACGGGAGAATGAGATCATATACAACCCCCTAAGCACGGCAATCTTGTCCTGTGGATATACCTGCAACGGTCGAATTAAAGACGAGGAGGTTTCCCTGTACGATAGTGACGTCCGACACACGGCGAAAGACGTAAGAATGCAAATACAATGTGACACCCTGATAGGAATTACCATGAAAAGAGTACACATATCCCTGGACCAGATCCATCAATGTCACATCTGCTAGTTTGTCAAAGTCTCTGAGCGTTTTGTTCTTGAACAGCGGAAATTCAAGTCACGGTGTTTGTGGGAAAGTCTTATGTTCAGTGTCATTAAGTGATGAATTTGACACAATGTTCCTCGAGAGCATATATGTAATAAGTTTACCATGAACTTGTTTGCTGCTGTTTGGGAGGGTCAAACAAAGCTGGTGAGAGGGAAACCAGGAAAAGGGATAACACGAGGGGAGGTGGGTGAGGAAAATGGTGGTGTCACTCTTGGGTTCGTCCGTTGTTTGTACAGTTTGTGTTTTTTCCTGTGTTTGTTCTGTGAAGTGGCATCCGTCGATTGTGAATATGATTTAAGAGAAATTAGTTATATGGTGTTAGGAAGAGATAGTGAAAAAATATAAAGGGAATCAATAATTGAAAGGAGTAGTGATGGCGAGGAGGGAGTGAGTGCGAGAGAGGGCGTTGCGCCGTTTTTCTGTTCAATGGGGAACTGAAGCATATGTAAATTACTGGATTCAATCTCTCTCGACCATATGTGAACATAATTCCAAGGAACATAGTATCACCTAGATTATCCTAACTGAAAAAATTGCGCCTTTACACATAACTCTGACTAACTTGAATATGTGTTGGTTTGGCGGGCTGATTACGGGTTTTGCAGTAGATCGTCGCGTCGGGGAAGTGTGGATCGTCAGCACGAGGAGGTGGTGGATCAGCACGCGCGGAGGTGGTCCCATTCATCGGGAAGGGATGGGCTCCTACGTCAGTGCCAATTCACTGGATTTTCCCGACTTCGGCTCACGGTTGGGCACGTCTGATGCCATCTAATTCCCTCCGTTGGGTCCGAAGTGCGCCAATTACGGTGTTCACGGTGGTACGCATGAATATATGTTTGACGTAACTTGGTGATTGCTGTAGACAAGGCGTCAGCACATCGGCAATGCGTGTTCAGATGTAAACACCGTGGGCTGCTTTGCTCTTTGCTTGTTTTTCTTGAGATCTTTTCTTTGTGTGTGTTTTTGTCTGCGTCTGTTGGGCCTGTTGCTTCGGAGGCAGGAGTCCTGTAGGCCGGATGCGGGTTTGTTGTGCCGAATCCCGTCCGCTGCCGCCCTGAAAAGATGGCCGATAAGCGGTAGAGTAGCAGCAAAATCGCGTCTTGCACTATGGAGTAATCTTGGGCGCGGCGAGGTGAAACAGACTCCTTACTTTTTGTTGAGATATATTGTATGAGAGGATGGTATAACTGACGGATCAGAGGTTCAGTTCCTGGTCAGCGTGCTGTAGGCTGTCATGCGACCCTCTTTTATACAGATGGAACTAGGAAACTCACATTGTTGCGATTACAGGAAGTAATGGAGGAGAGGAAGTGATCGTTTCCGGGACGGCGTCGCGAGCGGAAGGCCTGCGGATGTTCGCGTCCGTTGTCATGTCTACAAAGCGTGTGGTATGTATGAGGCAGTGTTTTGTATTAAATATTATCTTTAGTGTGAGGTGAAATTGGCCAATATGTGAACTAGGTTTACAGTGATTTGTGTGTGGTGTGTGTGTGTGTGCGTGCGCTGTGTGTGTGTGTGTGTGTGTGTGTGTGTGTGTGTGTAGGTAGTAGTGTGTGTGTGTGTGTGGTGTGTGTTGTGTGTGCGTGGTGTTTGTGTGGTGTGTGTGTATGCGTGGTGTGTGTGATATGTGGTGTGAGGGGTTGTGCGTGTGTAGGTGTGTGGTGTGGGTAGTGTGGGTAGAGGGGGAGAGGGGGTAGTAGGGGGTAGGTAGCGAGAAGGTCGGGGGGAAGTGAGGTGTATGGAATGTGTGTGTGTATGTTGGTGTGTGTAGGGGATTGTGAGTGTGGGGGGGTGTGTGTATGCATGGTGTGTGGTGTGCATGTGTGTGGGATCTGCGGGCGTGCATGGGTGTGTCGATATCATATATATATACATATACACAACACATGCACGCACGCACGCACACACACACACACACACACCCCACACACACCCACACACACAACACACCCACACACACCCACACCCACCCACAGAAACACACTCACTCCACACAACCTCACGCCCACACACCACACCACACCACACACACCCCCACACACACACACACACACACACACACACACACACACACAAACACACACACTCACGCACACAGCCCACACCACACCACACTGTATACTGTGACATATGGCCTAATTTCACCTCACACTAATATATTAAAAAATATTTTTTAATACCATAACATACCTCTACATACCACCCTTTGCTAACATTGACAACGGCGCGACAGCCGCAGGCCTTCCGCCTCGCGACGCCGTCCCGTTTTTACACGATCACATCCTCTCCTCCATACTTCCTAGTACATCGCAACCCCTTGAGTTTCTAGTGTAAATCTGTATCACAGAGGTCGCCTGACAGCCTACACGCCGCTGCCGAATGAACCTCTGTCCGTCAGTTTGTACCAATCCTCTCATTACAATATATCTCCACCAAGCAAGTAATAGTCTGTTCCCTCTGGCCGCTGCCCAAGATTTCCTCATAGTGCCAGACGCGATTTGTCTGCACTCTACCGCTTATCGGCTACGTTTCAGTGGCGGCACGACGGGATTCGCCACAACAACCCCTGCCTCGGCCCTACAGACGCCTGCCTCCGAAGCAACAGGCCCCACAGAACGCAGATCAAATACCACACACAAGACAGATCTCAAGAACAAGCAAAGCAAGCAAGCCCACCGGTGTTTACATCTGACACCCCGCTATTCCGAGGTGCGACTTCCTGCTCCAGTAAACTACACCAAAGTACGCACATATATTCATGCGTACCACCGTGAACACGTTAATTGGCGCACTTCGGGGGGGGGGGCCCCACGTGGATTAGTGGCTACCGTGCCCAACGTGAGCCGAAGTCTGGGAATCCAGTGAAGTGGCACTGACGTAGGAGCCCCCTCCTCCCCTGCCGGACCCCTCCGCGCGCTGAGATCCCCCACTCCTCGTGCGACGATCCACCCTTCCCCGCGCTACGATCTACTCAACACGTAATCAGCCCCGCAACGCACTACTTATATTCCAAGGTTCGTCAGAGTATTGTTTAGCGCATATTTTTGGTCAGTTAGGATACATAGTTCTGATAAAAAAAACTATTTGTCCTTGAATATTCCATTGGCCGATTTATCCCGTAATTTACATATGCTTCAGTTTTTCCCCATTGACAGAAAACGGCGCACCGCCCTCTCCTCGACGTCACTCACTCCTGCCATTCCTACTCCCTTTCAATTAGTGTCAAGTCCATTTATATTTGTCACTATCTCTTCCTAACACTCATCTAATTTTCCTCTAAATCCTATTCTACAATCGTGAACTGGATCCACTTTCACAGAAACACAGAAAACCAAACATGTACAAACAAACGCACGAACCCACGAGTGACGACCCACTTTTCCCTCACCCACCTCCCCTTCCGTGTTATTCCCTTTCCCTGTTTCCTCTCACCACTTGTCGACTTCCCCTACACGCAGCAAACAAGTTCCTGGTAACTGATTACATATATGCTCTCGTTGAACCTTGTTTCTCCACTTCATCACTTACTGATCACCTGACAGCAACTTTCCACCACACCGGACTTGAATTTTCCGCTGTCTCAGAACAAACCCAGAGACTTTGGACGAACTCAGCATATGTGCCACTGATGGACTGGTCCGGTATATGTGTTTACTCTTTTCATGGTATCCTCTCAGGTGTCCATGTATTTGTATCTTACGTCTTTCGCCTTGTCGACGTCCCATATCGTACGGAACTACTCGACTTTAATTCGCCCTTCAAGTTCTCACAGGACAAGATTGCCGTGCTTAGTGTGTTTTGTATATGATCTCATTCCCCCCGGTGAGCAGATTTTCCTTTCGCTTTGTCTCCCGTGGCGTTTTTTGCTGGCCACGCCGCCTCAGTGAACATTGTCATCTTTCAGGAATCGTACGTGCCCTTTGCCAAGCCAGCCACGCCCTTCGTCTCAGCCCGCGGCTCAGGTTGCCGTAACTGTGCCCCGTATGTTTTGTAAAGCCTGAGACGTTTTTCCCTCAGCCCTCGCTCGCAGACACGAGGCCGCGTGACGCCTCCATTTCTGTGGTTGTTTCAAGCATGAGGGACGGTTTTCCCTCGCGCTCGCTCGCAACACGAGGCTCGTGGCGCCTCCATTTCTGTGTTTTGTTTCAAAGCTGAGGAATGTTTTATTCCCTCAGCATCTCTCGCAAACCGAGGCCCGTGATGCCTCCACTCCAGTAGTTGTATTCGAAGCCTAGGATAAGATTACCTAAGACAGAAAAACGCACAGCAAGCTATGACGTTTCCTCATTTGTGCATGTATTGTGTGTTCTAATCTAATAGTATATTCCTTGAGATTTTTTTCTTTTTGACCCCCTTCGTGTACTGTATGGTGACGATGAACGTGCCATCTACGGATTGCGCACAGCATTATGATTTCAGATGGGTATGCTATCTTGTGTTAGGTCACCCTACCCGCGCCACGAGGCAATGCATTTGACGCCCTGTTACCTCAAGTGTGCCACGGGAGTACTGACTGCGGGGTCCGCGTCTCCCGGTAGCTGAGCTTGACCTTCCCACGCCACTCCGTACTCTGTTACACATTTCTTTCCCCGATCGCACTATCAGCCCGGTTGTTTTGCATACCATGTCGTTGGTTTTAGCTCCTGCCGAGAGTGAGATTGTATTTTCTGCATTAGTTTTTTTTTTTCTAGTTTTCTACCGATTACTGTCTTGATCCTACATATCCACGAGACAATTAACGACGTCACCTATCCATAAATTGTACACGCTCCATGGTCAGCGGTGCTTTCTCCTCCCGCCGTTTTGCTGACTTGACTCCCGCCATCATCCCTTTACGCCCTGCTCCATCATTTTTCACTACTCTACTCTTCCCCCTACTCATACTCTTCCCCCTTGCTCCTCGCCGCCTCGCTACCTCCCTGTCAGCAATTTTTTCCCTCCTTTCGCGAACGTAAGATTCCTCACTTCATTCGTGATCATTTTTGATCCCTTTGATTCCTTCCCCCTCACATGTAACCTATGGCTTCCATACTGTCTAACATTATTCGAATTTTAGCCGTCGTGCTTGTTTTCGTACTGTCTCGTTTGCATGTGATTAAGAACTTAGCACGGAGACTGCCTGTCAACACTGTGACGCAGGCCCGTCAGTCGCTTTAGCCTTGTATATTCCATCACATTGTCACTGCTAAGCCCGGCTATTTATCTTGTCATCTTCTTTTATTGTATTCCCACGTAGATCTTTGTTACTGTTAGATTGTATTTCCTCCTGCTATATTATTATTATATTGGGGCCGGTTGGCCGGATGGTTAGAGCGTCGGACTCAGGACTGTCACGAAGGCAATCTGATTCGAGGGTCGAGTACACCGACCACGCGTTGTTTTCCCTTGGGCAATGAACTTCGACCTCGATTGCCTTCCTAGCCACTGGTTGGCCAAGCCTGCTCAGTCATTGCCGGGTAAATAAGATGGTGACATCGATAAAACACCGGCGGAAGGCAATGGCAAACCACCGCTCTAAATTGCTAAGAAAAATCATGGAAGCCCATGCTCGTCCAAGGCCGCGGTGGCCTGTGGTTAGAGCTTTCGACTCCATACTTGTCACGACGGCAATCGAGGTTCAAGGTTCGAGTCACCGACCGCCACTTTGTTCCCTTGGGCAAGGAACTTCACTTGATTGCCTACCTAGCCCTGGGTGGCCGATCTAGCCCAAGTCAGTGGCTGGTTCCCGGGCCCGGATAGGTGGAGATATGATTGCCTAACTCGTACACCGCACTCTCCGTGGAAAGGAACTGGGGGAACATCTACCACTACTCACTCAAGAGCATAACACATAAAAAAAAACTAGCAAATAAATATCTGCTGTTACCACGGCGGTCAGGCAATGAATCTACCGTTAAAAGAAAGAAGATATATATATTCCTTATTCATGATTCAGTTGTGCTTTTATTTGTCATTTTCTGGTATTCGTGATTTACAATTAATGTTCACGTTATTTTATGATATACTGATTTTATACATTGTATGTTTGATTGCTATTTCGTATGATTTATTAGCTTCACATTGTGTAACCTTCTTGAGTTACTGTATGCACTTATGTTATCCGTAGGGATTGTTGTTTTCATTGTACTGTTTACTTATTTTTTGATAGTAGGATATTTTATTTTAGGTTGTAATGTTTGCTAATGCGTCTTTCACTTTCTCTGCACCTCTGTCCGGCCGGGGACCGCGCGTTCAGCGGACGCGAGGCGATGTAATCTAGTATCACAATGGCTATTTCACCTCAGCACTAATATATGATATTTAATACAATGACATAGCCT
>NW_023659597.1:0-10000 GCF_015228065.2 Penaeus monodon
TTTTATCGCTATTACTGCAAAGTCAACATGGAAATAGACGAATTACTTAAGAAAGCTAGAGTTCGTAGCAATTTTTTATTTTTTATTAAGAGCCTCCTTATGAAAACGTATATAATTATTTTCAAAATATCAACAAGAAATAAAAGTGATCGAATAACTTTTATCTAATTTAAAATCTAAATTCAGATTTTCGTTCCAATGGAAAAGAGAATTTCATCTGAAAGCGGATTCTGTCTGTACGCGTCATTTAACATGCCACGAACCCTTTTATATTTCAAAATCATTCTCTAGGGAAAAAAAAAGAATTTATAGCTACGCAGTCATTAAGTTTTATGAGGCCATTACAGGTGGGGTTGGTTGCGGTTAGTGTTAGGTACCCGGTTTGCTCAACAAGAATTTGTTTTGTGTGTGTGTGTTGTGTGGTGTGTGTGGTGTGTGTGTGTGTGTGTGGGGTGTGTGTGTGTTGTATGTGTGCGTGTGTGTGTGTGTGTGTGTGTGTTTGTGGGTGTTTGTGGGTGATTGGGGGTGGGTGTGTGTGGGGTGTGGGTGTGTGGGTGGGTGTGTGTGTGGGGTTGTGTTTTGTGTGTGTGTGTGTGTGTGTATGTGTGTTGGGTGTGTGTGTGTGTGTGGTCTTTCTGTTATCTTCTATTATCTTCTACTCTCTCTCTATCCGATTCACCAGAGATGATCATTGCAAAAACACGCTCTGCAAGTCTGACAAGAAAAAATGAAAAAAGAAAAAATATATGAAAAAAAAACACAAAAAACGATAAATTGGATGATACTGAATCTAGTCTTCTTACACTGTCTTCGCCCTTTTTGATCTTAGACATAAATAACAGGGAAGTGGCTGGACTTGGCATAAGCTCAAAAAGAAGGGGACGATTTCGGTGCATGACGGATATAAAACGATCCGATCACAGCTCAAAACTGAAGTGTTTTATCAAGAGGGAAGAAGAGAAAGGAAGGGAAAATTATGGAATAAAATAGAATGGAATGAGGGAAGAGAGACAAAATAAAAAAGAGAGTAAAAGGTTAAATAAATCAGCTGGTATTTTACATGTTTGTTTTGGAGTTCCATAAGAATAGGCAGTAATGAAGATTGTAAGCTTAAAGCTTTTTTTATTATTCTTTCTTGCTTTGCGGTAATGTTTCTTATCTGCATATTGGAATACTTGTTTTGGATTAACGAGGATTATAAGTATTCACCTTTTTATTCCATCTTCCCATGCTGTTACTATTACTCACCCCCCCCCCTTTCTTTCTTTTTTTTCTCTTCATTTTATCTTTTTTTTTCTATCTTCTTTTTTATTTCTCTTTCTTTTTTTTATTCTTCTTTTTTCTTTTTTCTTTTCTTCTCATTTTCTTTTCTCTCTTTCTTTCTTTCTTTCTTTCTCCCCTCTCTCTCTTTCTTTCTTTTCTCTTCTCCCTCTCTTTTTTCTCTCCCCCCTCTCCTTTCTATTTTTCTCTCTTTTCTTCTCTCTCCCTTTTCTCCCTCTCTCTCCCCTCTCTCTCTCCCCTCTTTCTCTTTCTTTCTCTCTTCTCCTCTCTCTCGAATAAAACTATATTCCATTATTCCTCTATGATTGCAAACAAGTATCGGAATCAGAGTGCCACAGGTGGTGCACTGTTATAACGTTTTAGATGAAGGTCCAGGATATTTTTTCGAAACAAAAAAATATGGCTTCTTTTTACATATACAAACTTGCACATTTAAAATGTTAAGTCTTAAATACAAAAGCTTAACGAAGGTATTCACATGAAAGAAGCAGAGAAACGGGTAGTCAGGATCTGATAAACTACCTTAATAACCTGTCGGGAATGAAAGCGGCTATAGTAATAAATATGGCTCTCCATGCAAGTTCATTAAGTAAAAAGGAGACCATTATGTCTCTCGTATTTCTTTCGAAATTACTGCATTACAAAAATACTGGTGCGTCTGCAGATTTCAAAGGCAACGCGGCTTCCCATGCAGGACTTTACAATACGAATTTCCGTAAGTGCCACTTAAAAAAATCAAAAACACTTTTCCCCAATTATAATGATCTGTTATGTCTATAAGGCTGAGCCAACTGGAAAGTGCGACGTTTCTCGCCGCTTCTCGAGTGCAATGAACTTTTACCATAGCAAGCGCTGGCGAAAACAAAGTTGCGGGCGTTTCTTTTGCGGGCGTGGCAAGAGCAAAATTCCGCCCAGAATTCAGATAGGACTTTTGGCAAATGTCTTGCCACTCTCGGGAAAAACTCAGACGTTCAACATGAATTAAGATAGTCATCAGCCCATTTTTACTATTTCAAAGCGAGCTTATAACGACCGTTAGCCAGACCAGCGGCGTTAGTAACCCAGAAACAAACTTGATAGGTACACAACTGTCATGCTTTGCAGATTGGAGACAGTAGCAACATAATATCAAGAATTATTTATTTTAAATTATGTTTTTTTTCACTTTGTTAGCATGGGTTTAGCGTTAATACTATTCTACGCTAGATGTCATCCCTGAAAATAAGAATAGAGAGTTTTCCGTTCTGCAGACGCTCAAAACCGATTGAGTTCAAAAAAATTACATGATTAATTAGTCTTTTTCAAATAGTACTTTTAAATATCCGAAAAAAGTTTCAAAGGTTTTTTTCATACCGATAATGAAAAGAAAAAATTTGAAAAAGCTGCACATCAATTACTAGATATCAGTGAAAACGTAGTCATGGAATTTTTGAATCAAACTATCACATAAATAATAAAGATGAATTTGATATATCACATTATTCAAATGGAATATTTAAACCACTGTTTGTCACCATACACTTATTACATCACTGCGATTTCTTATTATACGATTTTTTAGTTCATTGTTTATCCACCAGTTCCTGTGATAAATATTAATGACACTAAGAAAATTATTCAATATAGTTCGTCATTTTTTTGGTCTAATTTTATTACAAAAGATTATAGATGTTCTGAAACCATATGGACGATATTACAATCATGTGTACTTTTAGCCTGTCCCTATCATAAAAACCCTCCACTTCCGTAGACGTTGAAAAAAATAGATCATATCAATTTTGGGAAGGGTTTTGGCAAGGCCTAACATTATAACCTACATTCATAAATCACACGATAAAAAAAATCTGCATACAGTTATCTACAAAGTTATTTTGTACCCTAGGTAAAGCTTTGTCATTCACGTAGTTGATAATTTTAATAGAAAGGTTTCCCTGGGTTCGTACATTGCATATCTTAAATAAATGAATAACTGAAGAATCATACTTTTAATAATTTAAGATGCTTTTAATAATTTTTTCTCATTACAAAAGTTTTCTTGGGATTGGTGTATTACATTACATACCCCTTGTATATATTTTAAACTATCCTAAAAAAAAAAAAAGCTTTTGATTTGTCCGTCTCACGACATTAGACGACGCTGACTATGCAGTTTAAAAATGTAGTTTTAAATACATGGTGAAAATATGAAATGTGAAGCAAAAAAACCAATTTCTCCTATATTGTATAATACTGACTCTTACAAAATTTTTGGGAAAATGTCAGAAATCATACCTTGGCATCTTTTGCACGGGAATTGGCCAATAAATGAACCAAATCATAGTACTTAATATATCCGCCAATTACATACAGAGTCAATCTGCCTGACAACACAAAGCCTACGGTTTTATAATCATTTTCATTGAGAAAAACTAGGAAACGGATAATTGTTCCTCATTTTATATTTCCTTCTGTCAAATATTTTCCAGGAATTACTGGTCATTAAAACATTGCAATTATCCCCACCACTTTATTTTACGACAAAATGATGACCATATTATCACGTTAAAAAAACTCCAAAGGGGTCTGCAAATCCCTGAAGTAAGTAGACCATGCAACGCCTGTACTATATTCGTAAACGTAATAATCAATATAATAGACTTCATTTTCGAAGTATTGTCCACTTTGACCCAGTGTCTGCGACGCCTTGAAGAGGGGGCAGCATCAACGGCAGTGACCCTTTCACAGGTGAACACTATCATAGCCTGGATGCATTCTGAACAAAAAATCAGGGTCGACCTTTCGAACTTGGAATAGTGAGAGGTATAAATTTAAATTGTGCAGTCGAGTATGGGGAAGCCTTTTCCCTTCATACAAGGTAATTTCAGTAATCATTGACATCCCTGAATAAACTTACAATGACCTCAACATTAACATGATATTTAAAGATGATGAGATAAAACAATTATAATAATCATCATCAATAACGGTATGCTCATGTTTGAGCAGCCGTGGACCTCTCCACCATCCTCCGCCAAATCAAACTCGGATCTTGCGCTTTCTTTCCACTTGTATCATCGTCAGCCCCCCCAAATATCCTTGATGATGTCGCTCAGTCTGTCTTCGGTTTGCCTCTTCCTCTGTTTCCTATCACCATCCCTGTCAGCAAGTTTTTCTCAATACTTTTTCTTCTCATCACATGACCAATAAAGTTTAGTTTCCTTTGTTCAAGATGCCACAGCCGGTCTTTACAATTTTTTTCCAGCACTTCGTCATTCGTTTTTTTCTGCCAGTTTAAAATGCAGTACTCGTCTGTAACACCACAGTTCAAAAACTATTGACCTTTTCTTGTCTATTTCTTCAGCCCCAACACTCAGAACCATAGACGCAATTGGAAAAAACTAATGAGTTCAAAACCTCAGCTTGTCCGTAAGGTAAGCTTCGGTTTTTCCAGTTGTTATTGAGAGAAAAATTGGCGTTTTTGGAAATAGCAGTTCTTTTTATTCGAGAATCATCATAGTGTTAGAAAAAAAACGCTCCTAGATAAGTGAACTCTTTCACATTTCCAAACCTTTCCCATTAATTGAAATCTTTCTTTGCCGTTATTTTTGAATCTTCAGGGTCTTCGTTTTCTTTGGCTTTAAGAAAAAAACCAGCCTTTTCGCTGTTTTTTAATTTTACTGTAGTTGTTAGTTCAATGATATGCGGGAAATTAAAACTATATCTGGGGCGTATCTCAGATTTGATTTTGATCTTCCAACATCTACATTTCCCTTAAAAATTTTTCAAAGCACCTCTCATAATTGCTTCGAATATATTTTAAAAAAAATGCGGAGACAGAATGCAGCCTTGCGTACTCCTTTTGATTCAAAACCATTCTTTTAAAACCCATAAGGGGTTTTTACAGCGCTTGTTGTGGTCAACATGGTTTTATTAGTGGTGATGGTTTTGGAAATATCATATCGTTCAGTTTTTCCCAGAGGATATCTGATCAACAGTATCAAAAGTTTTCGAGATCGAAAAAACCAGGTTAGGTCATCTGATGTTCGTTTTTCTCTATGATCAATTTCAGTTTTAGGATCGGGTTTGGTACCTTTCCAGGGCAAAAAAACCGTTTGTTCGCTGCAATTTTCTTTTAACTTTAACTCTTTTTTCAGCTAAAATTTTTCAACAAAATTTGCTGCGGACTTTTAAGAAATTTTTGTTTTTGTTGCATTGGAGTGCGTCACCTTTTTGGTAAGGATTTAAAGACTTTTTTACCCAGTTTGGCATTTATTTTTTCAAATTTTCGTACAAAGCTTGTAGAAGTATTCAACACTTTCGCCAGCATTTTATTAGTTCGCTGTTTTTTATCTTTTGTTATTTTTTAATTTTTTTAGGCTTTTTAACTCGTTGCAGCGGCGTTTTTTTCATTTTCGCTATCTTTGATTTAAATTTAATGTTGTGTTAGATTTTTATTCTTTTTGTATGGGTTTGGGAAAACAACATCGTTCCCATCTATCTTGACTTTTTTCCATCACATAAAACTGTCCATTTTCAGTTTTGTAGTGTTCTTTGTGGGTTTAAATTTGTGAAAGTTTTACTCTTGGTAGATTCTTGGTTGCCCTATTGATTAAAACAGTTTTCAATTTTTTGGCAATTTCTTTTAAATTTTTCCTATTCATGCTTTAATTTTTGAATTTGTTTTTGTTTTTTGTAAATTATTTTTTCAAAGGATTTTTGATCCCCTTGATTTAGGCTTTCTTTTTTCAATTTCACTTAGTTTTTCAGATATCCAGGGGGAATTTGTCTTTTTTTTTTTGGGCGAAGTTTCTTAAGCAGCGCTCAGCAGTTCTTTCCCTTCTCAAACTTTTTGGTTTTTTTATATTTCACACGTTTGAGCAATTCAAATTTTTTTGGGCACTGTAATTCTGTAAGTTGTGGGTTTTTGTAGTCGAATTTAAAGGGGTGATGTGGCGCCCATCTTTTGAGTCTATTTGAAAGTCGATAGAGTTTTGGGTCACTTGCAGCGGCACCAGGTTTTCTCTGGCATTTTTATACAACTTCCTTTTCGGGTTCAAAAATGTAGAAATTTTGGTTTGAGTTTTTTTGCGGGTAAAAATCCGGTAAAAGGTTTTGGGGGGTTTTGGAAAAAGTATTGGCTTAAAAATTTATTGATACAGAATTCAATAAAATTTCACCTTTTCATTTAATCTCCGAGGCAAATTTTTCCACGGGTTCTTTTTTAGATTTTTTGCCTATTTTGGCGTTGAGTTCTTAGATATTTTACACCGGGGGGATGGCTAAAGCGGGAAGTTAAAAATTTTTCCATTTTTCACACGGCAATTTTGGTGGGCGAGTTTTGATAATAAATTTTATATTTTGCTTTTTTTGGTTTTTTAAAAAGCGATCTTTTTGGGTGTACCCAATTAGTGCATTTGGGAATTTTTTTGTGATAATATAGCAACTCGGACAAAATTTTTATTCTTTTTTTCCAGAAAAAAAACTTTTGTTTTTTTATTTTTGAAATTTCCTTTACTTTCCAAGGGCTCCTGATTCCTAGTATTGAATGTTGTATTTTCCATTTTGTACAGACAGTATGAATTTACCCATCTCTTTTATTTTCCCTTCGTTCACTTTTGATTTTAATGTGTTTCTTAAAAAGACATGTTTTTTTTATCTCCTTTCCTCCAGATGCATATTTTTAACATTGTCAGCCTGGTGTCCACTGAATAACGCGCCCCTTGATAAAACCCCCAAAATGTTCCAACACCCCCCAAGACACTTGTACACGTGGTTTCACCCGACAAAAGAACACGCAAACCAAAAATTTACTCATTTTGTTGAACCCGAAAGAAAAAAATTGCATAAAAAAGCCAAAAAGAAGACCCGGTGCCGACTGCAACAGTGACCACCCAATACTAAAATATCGACTTTCAAATTTAAAACTCAAAAAAGGGAGGCCAACACCCTCAAAG
The DNA here is from genome assembly GCF_015228065.2 of Penaeus monodon. Classification (NCBI taxonomy): domain Eukaryota; kingdom Metazoa; phylum Arthropoda; class Malacostraca; order Decapoda; family Penaeidae; genus Penaeus; species Penaeus monodon. Next base: position 7,215 of record NW_023659597.1, read on the forward strand.
CTCGACTAAAAACTCTTTAAACAATTTAAAAATTTAAATGTCAAACAAAATTTTTAAGTGCTCAATCAATGGAAGAGATAAAACACCCAAATGAGTTTTGGGAAGAAGGAAAAGAACTCTTTCTGAGCAGCTTAAAAAACTATCGCCCAAAAAGAAAAAGACAAAATCCCCTGGAATCTGAAAAAAAAAAAAAACTAAAAGGAAAAAGAAACAAGAAGATCTAAAATCAAAGGGTATCAAAATCCCTTGAAGAAGTAATTTACAAAAAAAAAAAATACAAAAATTAAAAAATTATAGCGACGAGAAAGGAAAAATATTTAAAGAACATTGCCAGAGAATTTAAAACTGTTTAATCAATAAAAAAACTAAAGAACCCCTACCCAAAGGGGTACGAAACACCACGAAAATTTAAAACCCACAGTGGACACTATCAAAAGAAGATGGACTAGTTTTTTTGTGTGGAAAAAAAATCAAAGAAGAGGAATAAATTGTTCCCAAACCCATACAAAAAGAATAAAGACTAACAACAACATAATTGACTCAATGACAGCGAAAATGAAAAACCGCCCTGCTAGCGAAGTTTTCAAAGCCATTAAAAAAATTAAAAAAATAACAAGAGCCCGGGAATAGATGAAATAACAGCGGAGCTAAACAGGGAAAGTGGCGAGAGTGTTGAAAATTTTTCTACAAACTTTTTACAAAAATAGGAAAGAAAGAAGAGGCCAGAAGATGGGGAAAATCAGTTTTGCCCGTACCTAATAAAAGGGAGCACTCAAATGCAACAAAAAAAGGACAATTACGTTAAAAGTCTAGCAGCAAAATTTTTTTGAAAAAAATATGAAAAAAGAAGTGAAGTTAAGAGAAGGGAAATGCAGACGAACAAGCAGGTTTCGCCCTGGAAAAGGTCCAGAAACCAGATCCCAAATTGAAATTTATCATAGAGAAAAACAGAGAACATCAGAAGACCTATACCTGGTTTATCGATTACTTGAAAGCTTTTTATACTGTGATCACGATATCCCTGGAATAATAGAACGATATGAAGTTCCAAAACCCCATCATCCAACTAATAAAAAAAACCCGATGACCCAAAAACAGGCAACGAAGAACCCAATGGGTTTACGGAAAGGTTTGAAAAACAAAAAGGAGTGCGACAGGGTTGCATTTGTCTCCGCACCTCTTTTAACATATATTTTGAAACAATTATGAGAGGTGTTAGAGAATTTTTAAGGAAATGTAGATGTTGGGGGTTACAAAATATCAAAACTAAGGGACGCCGATGATATAGGGTTTTAATTTCCAGCGATCATTGAACTACAACAACACTGATAAAGTTAGAGAAGCAAACAAAAGGTGGTTTTTTTAGCCAAGAAAATTAAGATCAGAAGATTTAAAAATAACCGGCAATGAACAATGTGAACATGTTACAATCAATGGAATGGTTGTGGGGAAAAGTGAAAGATTTACTTATCTTTGGGGTGTTTTTAACTAATACAAGTTATTCACCGGGGAAAAGAGAAAAAATTACCGCCAAAAACAATACGTTTTTTCTCAATATCATCTGGAAAGCCGAAGCATTACCTTCGGACAAAGTGGGTTATTTAAAATCATTAGTTTCCCAATTGCCTCACATGGTTGAGTGTTGGGTGCTGAAGAAAAAAAAAAAAGATCAATAGTTTTTAAAGTGGTGTTACATACAGTACTACGTAATTGATGGAACAGAGAAGAAAACGAATATGAAGTCTAGAAAAATAAATTTTAAAGACCGGCTTGGTTGGACATCTTGAACAAAAGAAATTAAAGTTTTATTGGGGGCATGTGTAGAAGTTTAGTATTGAGAAAACTTGCTGAACAGGGATGGTGATCTGAACAGAGGAAGCGGCAAACTGAAGACAAGAGTGCAGGCTACAACATCAAAGATATGTGCGGTTTCGATAGGTACAAGTGGAAGAAAGCGCAAGGATCGAGTTGAGTGGCGAAGGATGGTAGAAGGATGGCCTCAACATTAGCATACCGTTATTGATGATGATACATACATGTACCATATAAACACACACACAAACCACACACCACACCCACACACACACACACACACACACACACACACACACACACATACACACAACACACACACACACACCACACACACACACATATCTATATATATATATATATAATATATATATAAATATTTTTTTTTTTTATTTATATACATATATACATCCACATCAAGTACATATATACTATATATATATAATAGATTATATATATATAATATATCTATATATATGAATATATAGTATATATATTTTATGTTAATGGTATTAATATGTATATATATAAATATTATATATAATAATATATATATATATATATATATGTAAAATGGGGGTGGTATGTATATTGTTAGTATAAGGTTAAATGTGTGTAATATATGGTAGTATAAATATATATATATATATATATATATATATATTATAAATGTATGGTAAATATGTAGATATATGTCATGTTATAATATATATATATATATATATATATATATATATATATATCTACTATAGCTGTCTTACTATGTTATGTATTTATATCTCCCTATATGTATATCGATGTAATGGTTCATATGTATATATTCTGTATTATAAATATATATATATATATATATATAAATTATAGATATATACGTAATATATGTTTTCATCACGTATATATCTTACTATATCTATAATATCATCTATCTATATCTAGCTATATCTTCTCTATACCCCTTGTCATGTAGTATTGTA
>NW_023659597.1:17500-32500 GCF_015228065.2 Penaeus monodon
GGGGAGTACCTTGGCGGATGCGATGACAATTCTCTGCATGTTCGTTATGCATCAAAGCTAATCTTTGAATGATCTTGTGCACGAGAGCCAGACGGGTAAACTAGAACTTCCTTCCCGCCCGCGTCTCCTTCCAGTCGGTCCATTACGCCTCCATAGAGGGAAAAAGGTCAGGATTTTGGTTTTTTTAATCTCGGTTTTAATTGACCGTCCTCGCTCTGGCCCATACGCGACCCGTGCCTGGGCTACGGATCGGTAACTCAATCTAAGTACACATAAAGCTGTCTGGGCAACCTGACCTCCCAGTCCGTCCTCATGTGGCACGACGCCTGCCTGCTGACCTGAACCTTTTTGATTATGCCAAGGTTTACCCTCGACGACCTGACAGCCTTCCTCAGTCCTCTGCCGCCGGGGGACTCAACGCTCGGCGGAAGGTGGGAGTGTGCAAGCGGGATGGAGGGGGAGGAGAGGGAGGGAGGGACAGGCCTTGCCTTGGGAGGGGCAAAAGGAGACGAAAATTAGTCTATCATTTGACGTATTGGCGAGGCTTTCATACGTGCTAACTGGATCTCCCCAAACGTCCTCTCGGTCGTTAGTCTGTCGCTGGGAGGAGGAACACTAGGCATCTGGTTGATCCATCGCGTTGGACACGAGGCGTCAACGGCCGGCACCCGCGGGAGGGCGCTATATAGGCCGAACTCTTGCACGTCAGCTCCAGTTTCTTGCTGGTCACGAATTGCCTGGCTATTTAGTCGATGTTCGAGTCTGAAACGGGGAGAGCAACAGCGAAATAACGAAGTCAGCTTGTGAGGCAAAAAATACCAATAATGATAAAGAATTGAAGAGATGTATATATAGCATAAATAAGAATCAAAAAAATAAGATATTCCATAGAATTCTTGTTATGATAATAAATCTGCACCCCAAAGGAAAGTCTCCAGCTGCCGTCAATTAGGAAAATAGGTTTGTTTACACGGTGGCTGCATGAATTCATCGTGTGTGGTGTGTGTGTGGTGTGGTGGGTGAGTGTTGTGAGTGTGTTGTGTGTGTGTGTGTGTGGTGTGTGTGTTTGTTTGTGTGTGTGTAGTGTGTGCGTGTGTGTGTGTGTGGTTGTGTATGTGTGTGTTGTGTGACGTGGGTGTTGCTTGTCTACATCACGTCATTCCCTCCTCAGCCTTAGAGGCGCCAATCCAAGCCGTGATTAATTAGCCCGATTAGCCTAATTAACCGTAACCGGCTGATATAAGGAAGGGAGGGACGTCACAAGACATTACTGAAGTAATTACTAAGCGCCATTATTGCGAATCTAGCGGTCCACTTTTTAGTAGTATTCCTAGTGACGCTTCAAGAGGGGTCGTGTTCTGAGAGCTTTCGGAACCCGGGATGCGAGCTCGGAGGGTAGGGATGAAGCGAGGAAAAGGGAGACTAACGGTTATATAAGAGGGAGCGAAGGGTGCGAAAGAAGAGAAACTAGCAATTAACCAGGGAAACAGAGGGTTATGTAGAGGGAATTAAAAAGAAGTTAAAGATTTTTTTTTTTTTGGTGTTATTCAGATTGGCTTTTTTGTTCCTCGCTGTAGGAAATAACGTAAAGTGGAAGAGGGTTCCGTGACAAAAGTTCGTAAAAAAAAGTCAAAAAGGGTGATAAAGAATAAGAAATGCGAGTAAGACAAACCGAGAATACAACAGACAGGTAAGAAAACAAATAAATGGAAAAACGCAAAAAGAGTAGGAAAATCGAGTAGAAGGAAGGCAAGGTCAACAGAATCCAGAACACAAAGAGATGGAGGATCGCTGGACACCAGACCTCTCTCACGACATCCATGATTTTACTGCATGATTATTGTGGTCTCTGAGGTCATATGCCCTGGTCGGGAGGCTAGTAACCGTCATGCAGCAAACAACAGTTGTGGCATTATGTTTTATTTGTTTAGTGATAGCCAAACTACATTGTGTACGAAGATTATTGTGACTTGATGCTCAGATCAGGTTGGTGTGGAACTATTATATGGATCTCTCGGAGTAAAACACCACATTCCATCATACACGCACATAATAAACGCATGGATAATATCCTTCAGGTACACCAAGCACATTCAGACGGTACGGAAAGGCAAAAGAGAAGCGGCGTGGCCATTTGTTTCTAATAGCCATGAAGAAGCTTATAAACCCCAAAAAATATATTTTACCAAACAAGCTTAATACGACTAGCAAACGCCAGGACACGCTTTAGCTTAAGTAAATATGCTCAATCCTTTAGAGTGGAGCAATGATACAACAGTGAACCTAGTAGTATAGCATATATATATAAGCCAGTGAAAGGCGACCAGAATGAAGTGATACTAATATCATAAGGAGATAACAATATCTAGTTTTAGTTTCATCAAGATAAGAGCTTGAGTTTGGGAACAGAAAATAAAGATAGTTTACATATTTTTTATTATGAGAATGAAAATCCTCAAATGACAGAAAGTGCTTTTAATCAATAGTATCCCTGTAATACTATCCTCAAATGATTATTATCCAGAAAAACATGTAATTAATACTTTTAAAAATTCATTAACCATTCGGTACTCATACACGGCCCATAGTTAGCGGATGCCCTGGGCGTGCCCACGATCGGATCATTCCCGCGACGTGGTCTTGAGCGATCGGTCCTCTCAAGCACGCAGCCAGAACACCCCCCTTGGAAAGCCACATCGCAACGGGGAATAACTATCGTCAGAAGACATATGGGTGGTGCTGGTGGCCGCTGCGACTCTTAAAGGACCAAGTTTTGTTTAGTTGTTTGTGAGTGATATGTTTGCGGTGGCGTTCGTGGCGTGTAATGAGGCTACAATGCGCTAATTACATCGCATTTTTTTCACGGCGGTTTAGCGTAATGCCTCGCGTGTTTGTCCCGTATCTGCTTCCTTCCTGGAGTTCGTTTTTCATGGGGATTTTGGCGCTTTTGTTTTTGTTTTTCAACTACGTCATTTCCTAGTTTTTGCTTTGTCATCTATTTCATCACTTATGTAACAAATTTCAGTTTCGATTAAACTGCAAAATATGCAAAGAGATGATTACCAATAATATCTCTGTTTTATAATAGTCATTTCTAACCTTTTGCTTTTGGCCAGGTATTGTAGGGAAGAGTTAGAGGGACCCATTCACCCACGCCCTTCAGCTGAGGATTCCATCTCCCCCTCCCATCCGAGAAGTGCCTACCTCCCTCTTCATCACCCCCAGCAGGCCTCGCCCCCTCCCCCAAGGTGTGTGCGCTCACCCTTTCTTGTGATGGATGGCGGGCGAGAACAATCCATCTGTTTTCATTTCTCAATCTTTAAAATGTTCGTGTGTCCTTGGCTATGACCTCAAGTTCGGCGGGAAAGAGGAAGACCGAAAACAGGTTTTTTGTTTTCCTCTCGGTTTTTTTCTCTCTCTTTTCTCATTTACTTTGTATATTTTTTGTCCTCGCGCATGGTAATATGTTTAGTGTAAGAAAATTATTCTCTTACTACCTCTCGCACCTTCGTCAGTTATAATGGCACACTGTTTCCTTTATTTATGGCATAATACGTCAAGCTGATGTGTAGGAAAGACAATCAAGCTTAATGTCGCTGTTGGTGGAAGTGAGCTTTGTGTAAGGGAACCAGATGCAGGCACAGATTGGTATATGATTCCTCGAGGAATTTTTGTTCAGTCCCTCTATAAAAGGATCAATAAGTGTCCACTTTATACGAGAAGAGAGAGGAGAGAAGAGAGAGAGAGAGAGAGAGAGGAGAGAGAGAGAGAGAGAGTAGAGGAGGAGAGGAGAGAGAGAGAGAAAAGAAAGAGAGAGAGAGAGAGAGAGAGTAAGAGCGAGAGAGAGAAGAGAGAATAGGGCTGGAGAAAGGGAGGGTATACACACACACCACACACACACACACACACACATCATATAATAATATATAATAATATTATATCTATATATATATATATATATATATATATAACATATATATAATCTAAATCTTATATATATATATATGTATAGTGATATATCATACACACACACACACACCACACCACACACAAAACACACACCACCCACACAAGCCACACACACACACACACACACACAGCACCACACGCGCCACTACACACACACACAACACACACACACACCACACACACACACATTCACACAGAGCACACAAACACACACACGACACACCACACACCCATAATATATATATATATATATATAGATATTATATATATATATAAGAGAGAGAGAGAGAGGGAGAGAGAGGAGAGGAGAGAGGAGAGAGAGAGAGATGAAAAGAAAGGGAAGAAAGAAGAGAGAGAGAAAGAGGAGAGAGAGAGAGAGAGAGAGAGAGAGAGAAGAGAGAGAGAGAGAGAGAGAGAGAGAGAGGAGGAGCGCAGGATTTTTACAGTAGACGATAAAATACACCAAAATAAACAAGGAAAGAGCCAATTTATCAGTCTGTCTGGAGCCGAGTTGGGAATCTCGACCTTAGATAGTGAAAGATGAGTCGGGACGCCGCGTTGAGAGCCGCCCACCAGCTGAAGCTTTTTTGCTCGCTCGCTCTCTCATTGACGCGTTGAGGGAGTCCGGCGAAGGCGGCGCGGGGCTCAGGTGGCTGCTGAAATCATTGAGTTCAACGATGTAATTGGCATATACTATATATATATATATATATATATATATATATATATATATATAATATATATATATAATATATTATATATATATATATATAATAAATAAATATATATAATATTATATATATATATATATAATACATATATATATACAACATATATATATAAATATACATATATATCCCCTGTGTGTATATTAATTATATATATATATATATATATATATATATTATATATATATATATATATATATAGTATAACATATATAATACATATACACACAAACCACCTACTACACACACACACACAAACACAGGGGATATATATATATATATATATATATATATATATATATATATATATATATATATATTATATATATATATAGATATATATACCTATGTATATATATATATATATTATATGATGTATATAGTATAATATATTATATATTAATATATATACATACATACATACTACACACACAAAAGCACCACACACCACACACACACACACACACACCACACACACACAACAATGCACACACACCACACACACGCACACACACAGGGAAGTGGGGCTGGGTGATGACTGCCTTTCGTGAAACGAGAGTGAAAGAACTGAGGAGAGAGAGAGAACAGGAGAGAGATACATAGAGAGAAAGAGAGAGAGAGAGAGAGAGAGAGAGAGAGAGGATGAGAGAGAGAGAGAGAGGAGAGAGAGGGAGAGAGAGAGATGAGAGAGAGATGGAGAGAGAGAGAGAGAGAGTGGGGGGGAGGTGCAACACTTCGCACACACACACACACACACACACCCACACATCACACACACACACACACACACTCACTCACTCACTGCACGTCACTCACTCACTCACTCACTTCCCTCACTCACTCAACTCACTCATCACCACTCACTCTCTCTTTCTCTCTCTCTCTCTCTCTCTTCGTCTCTTCTCTAGTTCTTTCCCCTCTCTGTTTCACGAAGGCAGTCATCACCCATCCTCCTCCCCTCCAATCCCCGACCCCCTTGCATCTCCCCTTGCACTGTACAAACATTACAACATTCTAAAGTTTCTAGTCGATCAACAGAATTTTTACACCTTTTCCCTCTAATTGCTGTCTGCGAGACCTAACTTTCCTCCACTCGCGCACACTCGGAAAAATGACTCTTCGGGCCATAATATCATACTGGGGTAGGGTGGGGAAGGGAGGGGAAGGAGAGGAAGGAGGGGGAAGGGGGAGGGAAGGAAGGAGGAAGAGGGAGGAAGAAGGAGGGAGGGGAAGAGGAGGGAAAGAAGGGGAAGGAAGAGGGGAAGAGAGGGAGGAGGGAAGAGGAAGGAAAGAGGGAGGGAAGAGAATTGATGAAGGAGGTGAGGAAAGGGAATGAAAGAGGGAGAAGGCAAGAGGGAGTGTAGGATGGGAGGTGAGCGGGAGGGGGATTAAGAGAAGAGAAGGAGGGGGAGAGGGAGGAAGGGATGGAGGGAGGGGAAAGAGAAAAGGAGGGGAGGAAGAGGACAGAAAAGAGGAGGGGCAGAGGGAGGGAGGGAAAGAGGAGTAGGAGGGCAGGATGAGGAAGAAGAAGAGGAGGGAAGGGAGGGTGTCCGCGTTTGGCGACGGGGGGGCCCCGCTGACAAACCCCAGTGGCCCGCGAAGTCTCCCTTCCCCCCCTCTCCACTACTCCCTCTTCCTACTCCCCCTCCCCTCCGTCTTCCTCAACGTTCCATGCTCCCCTCTCATTCCACAAGCTCCTTTCCCATCCTCGTCTCTCTCCCTCTCACTCCCATCCCCTCACCCCACCCCATTTATGGTCGAGTGGAAACGTTAAAAAGCCGAGTTCGACACCCTAATGCCCCGCGATGGATGGCGATAGAAAGAGCACTGTTTACCCACGAGTAAGAATGTGAGGTAATTGCCAACAGGGTGTGGGCTGATTTTTCGTTGAGTAATATGAATGGGGAGAAGTTGCCGTTGTCTGTCTGTCTGGATAAAAGGGTGAGAGGGAGGGAGGGAAGGAGAGGAGAGTGAGAGGGAGGGAGGGAAGGAGAGAGAGAGGGAAGAGGGAGGGGGAAGGAAGGAAGGAGGGGAGGGGAGGTATGGAGGGAGGGAAGGGGGAGGGGAGGAGGGCTGGAGGGGAGGGAAGGAAGGGGATGGAGGGAGGGAAGGGATGGAAGCAGGGAGGGAAGGGGGAGGGAGGGAAGGAGGGGCGAGTGGATTTTGGTTAGGAGGGCGAAGACGTGATTTATCTCTGCCTGTGACAAGGCTGTTTTATTCAGCTGTTGTTCCTTTCCTTGCATTCCACTTCTGTCTTGTTTATCTCTTGATGTGTTATCAAATACGTGTCATTTATCGTCCCCGGAGTTTCTCTTTTATTTCGCCCTTCTTTTCCTCACCAAAGCATCCCATCTTGTCATCAACATCTTATCTTCTTGGATTTTCATGGGGGGGGTTCGGACAGTTTCCTCTCCTCTTTGTTGATGCCGTTTTTCTTCCTCTGTTCTCCTTCATCGTCTCTTACACCCGGGTCTTTGCGTTGTTGTTTTCTCATCCTTTTGTTATTTCTCTTCCTCTTCGTCTTCATCTTTCATCCGCCCGCCGTCCTGCCGACTCTCCCCGACCGCCGTCCTGCGACTCTCCCCGACCGCCGTCCTGCCGACTCTCCCCGACCCCGTCCTGCCGCCCTCCCAGACCTCCGTCCTGCCGACTCTCCCCACCGGCCGTCCTGCAGACTCTCCCCGACCCGCAAACAAACAAAGCAATTTACCGGCGAATGTTGCATATGGCACTTAAAAGCCGGGCGATTTCATGCCTCGGCGAGCTCGGACGCGTGCCGTAAAAATCCGGAGGGAGGAGCGCCAAATGCGATGCTTCGGCTGATAAAAAGGATATTTTTTTCCCCGTGATATCACAGAGTGCGTGGACGGCAGCGGCGGCGGCGGCGGCGGCGTCGGGAAGGCCCTTGATTATGTCGTGTTATTCATTTATATTATTATTTTTTTCACCAATGCCAAAGAAGATCCTGCGACGAGAGCCTTGTGTTTGGGCGGCGAATGTCTTTAACGAGGAAGCTCCGCCTGCAATACGAATGTTGTCTTGCTCTTAGTTTTTTTCATGTTCGGCGCTGTTGCCGCAGCTGTTCCCGTTTTCGGCTACGAGGTTTTTTTCAGGGGGTAAGGCGGATACTGTGATTGTTAACAGATTGTTTCTTTCTTGCATTAGACGCAAATTAAAACACTTAATGTGCACTGTGAGCATTTCTTTCTTATAGATCTATATTACAAATGATTCATCTATAGTTGTTTTTTTGCAAATCCATCGTTTCCCTTTTTCGGTGCTACTGGCGTTAGCTGGCTGCCTCAGATGCACGTCGTATCATAGGGGATCGGCTGTCGCATGACCCACGCGTGCTAGTTGCTGTCCCGTATGGCTATCCATGCTATTTAATCTTGTTGAATGTGCAGTGCTTGTTGGTGCTGTTTATATGTCCTCTTTATTAATCGGGTTCCCGGGCCATATTAACGATGCGGGCGTGTTTGTTTTTATCTCTCTCTTGCAGTCGTTCATTGCGTCACCTGTGACCATTTCCTTCCGATGGGTAGATTCCGCGGTGTCATTAGCTGTCTGTTTGTTGTCTTTTTGAACATGATTTTGACAACAACTCTTCTGAACAACCCCCTACCTAAAAGAATTTTGAAATCGATTACCTTCTCCCTCAGCAACAACACACATAAAAACAACAACAACACACATGCACCCGTAAAACAACAACTAAAACGAAACTCCCTCTTCTCGTTAGCGAAAGGCCCGGCCCCACATTGCTTTCCGTTTGGTGCGTTAACTGATGCGAAGAACGTAAGGCTCCTCGCGCGAAAAAAAAAAAAAAAAAAAAAAAAAAAACAAAAAAACAAAAATCCGTCAAGGAGCGAGGCAGGTTTGCGGGGGCGTGAGACGGGCGGCGCGACCTCTCCTGCCGCCACGTTCCCCGAGTGCCTCAATTTCGTCTGTCACTACTGGGGCGAGTTTAATTGTTGTCGCAATTATGGCTGGCTTCAAGAGCTCTTCGTGAGAATGAGAAGACTTCTTGAGCTGTCGGTATTTTGGTTAAATTTAATGGGTCTTTTATTAAGTATTTTACGTATGGACACGTGGTGGGCATCCGTTACGTACCAAGAGTTCACTACCAGCATTGCCCTCAGATGCCCCAACGCATGTTTTTTAAATAGTATTCGCGTGAAAACCATCTGTAGGTTCTGTGTTATGTAGGCAGGGCGTTGGCGAGTCAGTCAACAAGCGTTTCTGCCCGAGATAAATGTATATTTATATGTTCCTTAGTAATTAGTTGTCTGAGATGTTTTTATGAGTAAAGTTTTGAGAGATTCGACATTCTTAGATAAATGGCCTGAATTTCCGACATTATTACGCTGGGCTTGTTTTCTCTGCTCTTCTGTCTATTATCTTTTCCTCTTCTCTCGTTCTCTCTCTCTCTCCCTCTCCTCTCTCTCTCTCTCTTCTCTCTCTCTCGTCTTCTCTCTCGTCTCTCTCTCTCTCCCTCCTTCTTCTTTCTCCCTCCCCGCTCTCTCCTCTCCTTTCCCTCCCTTCCTCCCTCCTCCCCTCCCTCCCTCCCCTCCTCCCCCCTCCTCACAAGTCCCTTCCCTCCCTCCATCCATCCACCATCCATCATCCATCCAGTCCATCCATTCCTCCATCCATCCAGGCATCCATCCATCCATCCTCCATCCATCCATCCATCCATCCATCATCCATTCATCCTCCATCCATCCATCCTTTTCTCCTCTCATCCCTGGCCCCACCCCCATTTCTCTCTCTCTCTCGTCTCGTCTCCCTCACTCTCCTCCCTCCCTCCCCTATGTCCCCTTCCCTAAGATTCCTCCCTCCCTCCCTCACTCACTCAACTCTTTATGTCGCACATTCCAACCACTCTCGTCCCTCTCTCTCTCTCTCTCTTTCTCTCTCTCTCTCTCTCTCTTCTCGTCTCTCTCTCTCTCTCCTACCTCTCCTCTCCTCTCCTCTCTCTCTCTTCTCTCTCCTTCTCTCTCTCTCTCATCCCTCCTCCCTCTCTCTCTCTCTCTCTTCTCATTCTCATCTATCTAGCTATCTATCTTTTCTATCTCTCTATCTCTCCCTCTTCCCTCCCTTGCTCTTTCTCCTTTTTTTTTTCCTCACTCCTGCTCTCCCCTCTCTTATTTCTTTGTCTCCACAGCTCCATTTGTCTCTCTCTCCCTCCTTCCCCCCCTCCCTCCCTTACTCACTCACTACACATCCTCGTATCATCGCTTCTCTCTCTCTTTCTCTTTTCTCTAGCCCCCCCCCCCCTCTCTCTCTCTCTCTCCTCTCGCTCTCTCTCTCTCCTCCGTCTCTCTCTCCTCTCTCTTCTCTCTCTCCTCTCTCTCTCTCTCGTCTCTCTCAATTCCTCTCTCTCTCATCTCTTTCCTCTCTCTAATTCACCATTTTCCCTTCCACCAATACGCAGAATAGAGAATCCCACAGCAACCCATCCACGGGGAGAAATTGAAGACGTACGTGTTCGTGTCTCGTAAGAAAAAAGCCTTGTTTTGGGAGATAATAATAAACTTTACCTCTAATTGCCGTCGTTAGGAGACTTTATCTATATGCCAACTGTCAGTCTGCAAAGCTAACTACTTAACCGCAAGAAGACGAAAAGAATTAGAGGAAAAACACAAAAAACGAGACAAGTGTCTTCTTCTTTTTTCAGGTCCTTTTCTTCTCATTGAAAGAGAGATAAAGATGCAGAGATAACCGACTCGACTCTCCTTGAAAGTGAGCGAGGGAGGGCTTCTGAAATGGATCCTAACCTCTTAAAAAAGAAAAATCCCTTTGGCTCGAGGGAAAAAGACGGTCCGCTGTTAACGTCAAGTCTTGTTTAAAGTTTTATGTTTTTTTTTGTTTTCTGCTTACGCTTTTTTTCTTTCTTTTCTATTTTTTTTTGCTGTTTTTGCGTTGGTTTGTTGTTTATCATTATGAATTGAGTATTTTAGGATGTGTGTGTATATGTGTATGTGTGGTGGTGTGTGTGTGTGTGTGTTGTGTTGTGTGTGTGGTGTTGTGGTGTGTGTGTGGTGTGTGTGTGTGTGGTGTGCGTGTGTGTGTGTGTGTTGTGTGTATGTGTGTGTGGTGTGTGTGTGTTGTGTGATATGTGTGTGTTGTGTGTGTAATGTATGTAGGTGTGTGTTGTGTGTGTGTGTGTGTGTGTGTGTGTGTGTGTGTGTGTGTGTGTGTGTGTGTGTGTGTGTAGTGTGTGTGTGTGTGTTTGCACGCAGCATATGCATTTGCAATTGCGATGGATGCATCAGTGCACGATGTAATAGGTAGCCAAGTAACTTTAATATATTAGTTTTCCTGAAAGATTAATTTTGATTTCATTATCATGATATAAATTTGTTACACACTGCTGCCATTTCAGTCTTTGAAAAGATATTTATTGTGTTTAAGGCAAAACTTATTCTCCGTTTTGTTTATTTTTTGTTGCTGTTAGATTTAGACTCAGAGTAGGCTCCCCTTCCCCCAGTGGCCCCCCCCTTGGTTGTGAATTATTCAGTAAACATGTACTTTACTTTTTTGCGGACCCCCGGTCCAATTAGTGTTTGCTACTTGCGGTTATTCAGTAAGACCACACTTCGCAGCGCATTTTCATTTTACAGTTATTATATATATAGATTTTTGCGCATATACGATCTTTCGTTGATTTATTTTTGGATAGGATTAATTATCTCTTTCTCTTTTAGTAATTCGTACAACCTTTCTTAACTATATATACTTATCGCCTAATTTTAAAATTTATTTATAATTTTATTTTAATTTAGACTTCATTTTAAATAATTTTTTTCTTTTTTTAAATTTATCCCATCGTATATAGTTAACCAAAAAAAAACGTAGTGGCCATGAAATAGAGCCATAGATTAGACTCGGATGGTCTCACACCTCATTTATTTGCGATGTCTGACGAGCGCCCCCATAAACGACCCAAATATGTGCTTCACAACTACACCTTCGCAGGCCGTCTGGGGTTCCTCCGGCGAGATGTTAGATGAATGCCCGCAAAACAAGCGAGCGTCCCTTCTTCCCCCGTCTGGTCCGTGAATGATGTGGCTTCGAGAGGCTTCACTGGCCCAAAAAAAAACATAAAAATGTTTGAAGCTCTTCCTGTGCAAGGGTGGCTTCTGGCGAGTGAGGTTAGAGAAGATTAGGAATTAGCGAAGGAAGGGAAAGGCCCCGCGAGAGAGAAAGGGATTTGAGTTTTAGAAAGAATGTCCTCTTGTTCGGAAGCTGAGAGCTGGCTTTGAAACGGGCTTAAAATAGTGGCAACGTGATGCCTTTTCAAATTGCTGACGATAAGGCCTCTCTTTCTGACTGGCGTTCGTACTAATGTTTCAATCCTTGCTTCACGAACGCGAAACAGGTAGGATGTCATACCTCTCTCCACCCCGATCGACCGCGACACCCTTTTGACTGTATTTTGACCCGGCCGCTTCTTTATGGTCTTAAATTTTCGTCGGCAGAACTGTGTCCTCATCTAACCCCTCCCACCAAGTTTATCTTTCTAGCACCGCACGCACTCCGTTGTAAGCTACACACCTCCCCGTTATCACACCATGCGTGATGTGTACCTTTTCACAACTGGCAATAGTCACTTTTTCACAACACCCACCGGCATCGTAGGGATGTCAGTGGCTTACGAAAACCGTAGTCTAGGTATTGCCTGAGGTTACCTACCCAAGAGTAAACTCAACATTTTAACACACGGCACAGAACAGAGACTGTTCTTGGCAAAATGCTCACCCCACTTTCAATGACCACAGTTAAGAAAAACAGTGCTCACTACCATAGGACCTAGACCTACCCCCCCCTTCTTCCTCTCGCTAACAAAAAAAAAAAAAAGAAAAAGCGAAGTAAATGAAGAAATGCAGCGAAGTTTATTATTACTACAGATAGCGACTGTGCGTTGATATCTGACACTGGTGTATCCTAGCGTCGCAAAGAGCATCCTCCCGAGCCCAGCAAAGTGCTGGGCGGTGGAAAAGTTATAATTGGGAACAATCACCTTAAGTGCATGATATGACGGGTCGAGCGAGGCCGAGGCTTCTTGATATCCCGAGTGTAAGTTAACAGTTCCTCGCTCTTGTGGGCGGGTGGGCGTGGTTGGGCGTGTGGGCGTGCCTGGAGGGACGGAGAGATCTAAATCGCATTAGATTGTGCAGTGCTGTCCCTTGAGCTTGGCGTTAGGCATGATGCGGCAATGCAGTGATTATTCCTGCATATCAAGGTGATCCTTGCCTCACCTGCGTTCTTTGAATCTTCGCTTCAGCGGGTTTTTAAGCAGGAATTGCGCGCGTGAAAGAGAATAAAAGGCTGCACAAGTTGATAGTGAGTAAGAAAATGCAAATGCAAGTGTTGTCTGTACAGCATTATATTTGACACTGTGTTAGACCCCTTTATATATCATACTGAACACGATTTATCCACCAACTAAAAATGAGATATACATATTATTAATGCAATACTATAACGATGCTGGTGTATGACCAATGGTACTATTGGCTACTAGACCGCATTAGGTGGCTAGCTATGCAACGCGTCGTCTACTAAATGAAGATGGATGGTTGACCCTGTAGTTTTTTAGTCTGTCCACTCCTATAGAGATCGGGAGTGCGGGATGAAGCAGTTGGTTTTGATAAGGAACAAAGGAAAATAAAGAAAGAATAAAAGAGATAAAAAATTCAAGGAGAATGCTTGAAATAGAGAGAAGCAGGACAATTCAATTATCAGAGTGTACCAAAGACCCCCTCCAACAGGGGGAAAAGTGACGGCAGTTGGTACATCCACCACTTATAATCAGAGGTGAGAGTTTTTAGCGACAATTCACAACCTGAGTAACAGACACCTCTTATCGTGAGATTCTTGGCTGTGAAAATAAATAAGGTATAAAATCACACCACAACGTCCGGTCCCTCTTTATTTCGCCTGGGAGTCAGGGTCGTGAAACCAGGTCATCTTGGCGTCTGCTGGCTTCGGCTGAAACCTGCCTTAACTCGTTCTTATCTCAATGAACTCGTCTTAGACCTTAAACTCTGACCTGACATTGAAAAAAAAATTTTGAGGTTTTCCAATCAATCATTTGGGGGTCAGTGCAACTAGAACCCATTTTTTGTTTATTCTTTTTTTAAAGTTATTATAAAGCGTCAGTTTATTCTGTCTGCTCCTTCTGCTAAATTTACGTCTCTATCCCAACGATTATTTTTCACTGTGAGTGTAGGCTTTCTTTTTATCGTTAGTTTTAGTCTGAATTTCCTTTCTCTTCAATTTTAACTCTTGACTCCTTTCTGCTATCATATTGTATTTCTTTATGACTTCTTCATTTATCATAAGTTATTTTCAAAAACCTTGGAAGTCTATTTTCAGTTTCCATTCTCCGTTCGTAAGAGCTTCGAACCTTTCAGTATTTTGTCTAAAGGGTGATTTCTGGTATTTCTGAACCTACAGATAATAAACTTTTATTCCAATTTTATATTTCCTCCCAACTTAGTTTTCGTACGTTTGAAGAACTAAAGCATAAAATTTATAAAAGCATCATATATACAATTTATATTCATTATATTTATATAATATTCGATATATATTTCTTTTTGTATGTGTGTGTGTGTCTGTAGACACACACACACACACACACACACACACACACACACAAACCACACACACACACACACACACACTCACCACAACACACATACACACCCACACAACACACACACACAACATAATAATATAACGGTTTGTATGTGGGATCGATATGTAAATGTTTTTTAATATTCATTGTGTGTACTCTTATGCTAAAGTAAATTAAAACTGAACACACACATATTTTACATAATATACTCTAAAGTAATGTTGTAAATACAACTCATAAGCTTAAATACCTGCTCTCTCAGACACATTCGCCACCGGCAAATGCTGCCATAAACAACCTCAGCAAGGAAGAAAAGCGGAGGGACAAAAGTTTCAATAGGAACCTTCCCGGGAGAGAGAGGCGAGCGGTCTCCGTAATACGGACTCCTCGTAACTAAAGATTGTGAAAGTGGTGGGTCCACTGAGGAATAGTGACGAGCAGAGGCAGACGGAGCGAGTGCTAGTTTTCCGATTACCACGTTTAAAGCTTGACATAACGACGGCCTTGTCTTCCTCTAGTCGTATCTTTTTCCCGAAGGAAGAGCTTGGACGAAGGAAAAAGTTGGTAACATGGTTGCATTTTTTGATGTTATAAACGTCGCACGCTTTTCGACGACCGACGTTGGGAACAAAGAGGATGATTTTGTTTTGGTCC
>NW_023659597.1:37500-42500 GCF_015228065.2 Penaeus monodon
AGTATGGGAGAAAGACTTGCTGACAGGGATGGTGATAGGAACAGAGGAAGAGGCAAAACCGAAGACAGACTGAGCGACAAACATCAGATATTTGCGGGCTGTCTTATGGTACAAGTGAAAGAAAAGCCTAAGTATCGAAGTTCAGTGGCGAGGATGGTGGAGGAGGGCACGGCTGCTCAAACATGACATACCGTTATTGAATGATGAGATATATATGTATACACACACACACACACACACACACACACCAAGCGAAAAGCACACCACACACATACACACACACACACATTATATATATAGATATATAGATATATATATATATATCTATATATATATTATAAGGAGAGAGAGAGAGAGAGAGAGAATGGAAAGAGAAGAGAGGTGAGAGAGAGAGTGGTGTGTGTGAGTGTGTGGGTGGTGGGTGGTGGTGGTGTTCTGTATGTATCTAGTATCTACCTATCTATGTATCTACTATACATATATATACATATTAGACCTCACGCACAAACACATGCCCACACTCTATATATATAAATAATGTACGTTTATGTGTGTGTATGTATAATATATATATATATATATATACATATATATATATATATATATATATTATTTAATTATATTATATATATATATATAATATGTGTGTGTGTGTGTGTGTGTGTTGTGTGTGTGTGTGTGTGTGGTGGTGTGTGTGTGTGTTGTGTGTGTGTGTGGCGTATGTGTGTATATATATCTATATCTATATATATAATATATATATATGCACGCCGCGCAGCGTGCGCGTGTGTGTGTTTATGTGTGTGTGGTGGGTGTTTGGCGTGCGTATGTGTGTGTGTGTGATCTATTGTATCTGTCTATGTATCTACCTATCTATGTATCTAACTATACATATATATACATATATACAACTCACGCAAAACACATGCCCAACACACTCACACACACACACACACACACACATATATATATATCTATAGATATCTATATATCTATAGAGTATTATATAATATATATATATAGATAATCTATATATAATGCATGTATGGTGTAATGCCAAATATATACATGGGTGTTGGTATACATGTATAGCATGCTGCATTTTATGTGCGTATGTAGTATGTAATGCATGCAAGCACGTACAGATGCGTGTATGCATGTATTTATATATGTATGTATGCCCGTGTATGTATTCATGCATACATGTATGCTCTATGCGTTTATGTTACATGTATCCTACGGTATATAAATAGTTTAACCAAACGTCCGAAAAATTAAACCTGGCTTTTGAAAGTCACTAAACAAACAGACCTTCTCGTGTCTCCCGTGACATTTGATTATTCAGTCTGATGATCGTTCGTGGACATTAGAGAACCTGTATTTTTTCTCGCCATACTCGTTCTGGATATTTTTAGACATCGCGGTGTGTGTTTTAATCATTATAGCAGCATTGTGGACGGGCGGAGTTGCATTTCAAGCCCCGGGGTCCATCACTGAGAACACTTTGGCTATGTTCTTCTTACGACGTTTTCCTCTATCACGATACGGCGTAGCTAGGCCAGAAGAATTAAAGAGTGTCTTGGTTAGTTAAATGATGCGGATTCCTAATGTTGTTGCCGAAAAAAAACACACGTTAGACAAATGTTTATTGGAAAACGAGATGCTCCTGTACGAAAGGCTGGCTGCTTCGGCCGTGGCTAGATAATGAATCTAAGACAGTTTCAAAAATCAACAAGACACAGTTTACACAGGAACCCTCTGAATGAGTCACCGCAGACAGTTTTTGGTGTGTTTTTCTTGGTTAGCTTTATAATGCAGATTATCGCAATATTAAACTTAATTGACATACAAGCCACTTCACTGCACAATATACATGTCTCTGGGATGAAGCCCTTGTCAATACTGTCCTTTCATACGCGATGGTTATTTTTGCTGAATAAACTCTGCTGTCCTCTTTTGCAGAAGATTCATGCTGTAAAAAATAAGGAAGGGAATGACAGAAAATAAACGACTATACTGAAGGTCTTTTTCGTTTTATTGCTTCTTCAGGGCATCATAAGCCAGCATTTACTCAGAAGCAATAAACCACAAAAAACCTTGGGCAAAATCTTCCGTTTCTCTGTTCCTCTATTCGTTGTTTTATCCTTTACGGAAAGCACAGAGACACAAGATGACAATAACAATAAAAAAAAAAAAAAGATACCTCCCCCCCTCAAAAAAAAAAAAAAAAAAAACGCAAGTCAAAGAATAAAAAAAAAAAAACACACAAAAGAAGAAGCCCACACATAAAAAAAAACAAAAAGATAATAAAAAGAATAACCGCAAATCAAATAATAAAGAGATAACAGCGAGAAAACCCGACAGGAAAGCGACCCAAAGTGAAGACTTCCGCCTCGCGCTTCCGTGCCAGAAGGCGTCACGGGTCCATCGCCGGCCGTCGGGCAGCTTCTCTCTTTCATGCCGCCTTTCTTCTCTTTCCTTTTTTTTCCCTCTCTCTTTCTTTCTCCTCCTCTTCTTTTTCCTTCTCCTCCTCTTCTCTCTCTTTCTCCTCCTCTTCTCTTTCATGGCGTCTTTCTTCTTCTCTTTCTCTCTCCTCCTCTTTTCTTTCTTCTCCTCCTCTTCTCTTTCTTTCTCCTCCTCTTCTCTCTCCTTCTCCTCCTCTTCTCTTTCTTTCTCCTCCTCTTCTCTCTCTTTCTCCTCCTCTTCTCTTTCCTTCTCCTCCTCTTCTCTTTCTTTCTCCTCCTCTTCTCTTTCTTTCTCCTCCTCTCTTTCTTTCTCCTCTTCTTCTCTTTCTTTCTCCTCTTCTTCTCTTCCTTTCTCCTCTTCTCTTTCTTTCTCCTCTTCTTCTCTTTCTTGCCGTCTTTCTTCTTCTCTTTCCTTCTCCTCCTCTTCTTTTTCCTTGTCTTTTTCTTTCGCCTCTGCTTTTTCTTCGTCTTTTTCTTTCTCCTCTTCTTCTTCCTATTCATTTTCTTTTTCCTATTCTTCTTCTTCCTCCTCATTCTAGTCCATCTGTTTTTTTGTTTTTTTTTTATCCTCATTCGTTACCTACTTAAGGAATTTATAAGACTGGCGGAGAAAATCCAGTTATTTGCCAAAAGCACTTTATTGGAAGTTTTTTATTTATTTATTATTTTAAAGTGCTTCTTTACAACAAATTCCATTCGTGCCTTTTTATGGATTAATGTCAAGGAGGTTAAGAAGCTGGAATTGTGAGTTACGATGAAAGCTGATGTCGAAAAAAAGGAAAGGGAAACAGAAATAAAAGTGGTCTCAATGAGAAGCGAGGAAATTAAAGTGGTCTTTACTTGGTCTCGTCTTATAGGGTAGTATGTGTATGATATATATATATATATATATATATATATATATCTATATATATATATATATATATATATATATATATATATGTGTGTGTGTGTGTGTGTGTGTGTGTGTGTGTCTGTGTGTGTGTGTGTGTGTGTGTGGTGTGTGTGTGTGTGTGTGTGTGTGTGTGTGTGTGCGCGTGTGTATTCTATGTACGCACCACACCAAAAGAAACAGTCACACACACACACACACACACACACACACACACACACACACACACACACACACACACACACACACACACACACACACGGACACACATACACGCACCACACACACATTAAAACTCTTTCATTATTCTTGCAACTCTCATTCCGTGCCTGAGGTGCAGACTCCGCTGGGAAAACAGATTAACATCTCACTTCATGCGACTGCCTCATCAACTGTGTCTTCGCGTCGGTAAATATCTTTTATTCGATATGAGGCAGACTTTTACCTTGTTGTTTACATTTCCGGAAGGCGGTTTTCGAAGTGTCTGCGTATTTCTGTTCTCTTTGATCTTTTTTAGCACGTTTTTTTGCGGCGTGGTATCTGTACCGTGGCGCGGATGGCGAAAAAATCGGGAAATAAGAAAAAAAAACCTGGCTTAGTGCCTTCACAAACTCCTCATTAGCGGATATCAAGGAAAGAAAACGAGCGCTGTTGGAAGGGGTGACATGCCTAAACCAAAGTGCCGAATGATGCTTTTGACGTGTTAGTGTGGCGGTGTAGTGTTCCTGTCACATTAGTTTGACTTTTTCGACGTTACGTGTTGTTTTTAGGCGTGGTATTATTCCGTTTGCGGCGAGGGCTTATGGGCGTGGGGGCGCGGCGACGACAGGTGATTTGGGTGTGAAAGAATGGCCATGTAGGAGCGGAAAAAAGGGTAAATGGGTGGTCTAGGCTTAGCGCTGCCTGAAAGCGTGGGTGGCCTGAGGTCGCGGCGGTGAGTGTCTGAAGTCTGAACTTTGTAGGTCTGTCTGTGAACGTCCTGTGATGCAAGAACTTGTGCAGTCTGGCTGGCGCTTGTGGGTGGCCGACCTTGTGGGCGCTTCGGAGCAGTGTGGGCGGACGGTCATGTGGGCGTGTAAATGCGCGTAGGTATTGCGCATGTGTGTTCATCCTCGAGGTGGAGCTTGGGAACCCGTGAAGATGATAGGCATGAGGAAACGCGTGCGATTGAACAGACAAATGAGAGGCTGAGATGTTCATGAGGTGGGTGGCTACGTGAACACAAGAGCGGATTGAACACGAAAGAGAGACAGCATGAAAACTTTATAAATAAACACGTGACGAGGGACAAACGTGTGGACTGTAGTTGATACGCTTGTCCGAACAACAGCGGGCGCCGTGTGGTGACGAGAGATCTTAGCAGTCGTGGGCGGGTACTTAGGCGTGATAGCAGTGTGAACACGGCCGTGCGGGCGTGGTGGGCGAGGGTGTGGAAGGAGAGGTGGAAGAGGCCACGGTCTATATGGAGAATGAACGATAAAGTGGAACGGCCGGTAGTGCGTTGTAGTGGGGGGCACGGGAATGGGGGAGGGTAGTATTATCTTGCGGGACTTGTGACGCAAACATATGGTCGAGGGAACCATTAGTGGCGGTCGGTTCATCCCAAATAAGTTCAGAGCGACATTGTCCCCCCACCTGCCCGC